>NW_018392268.1:12970-35264 GCF_900095145.1 Mus pahari | reverse complement strand
TTGGGTATTCTAAGATGCTGGTCTAATATCCACTTATCAGTGAGTGCATATCTAGTGACTTCTTTTGTGATTGGGTTACCTCACTAAGGATGATATCCTGCAGATACATCCATTTGCCCAAGAATTTCATAAATTCATTGTTTTTAATAGCTGAGTAGTACTCCATTGTGCAAATGTAACCACATTTTCTGNATCCATTCCTCTACTGAGGGACATCTGGGTTCTTTCCAGCTTCAGCTATTATAAATAAGGCTGCTATAAACATAGCGGAGCATGTGTCCTTATTACCAGTTGGAAGATCTTCTGGGTATATGCCCAGGAGAGGTATTCCTTCAGTGATATTTTTAAACCCACCACTCCTCCATCATTCCTAATGCGTTCCCACTTTTTTTTTTAACCAACCATATGATAGTCACACATTTTCCTAATTCATTTGATCTTATTTGAACTTAAGACAGTAAGTGCTCATTACCAAACTCTGTTGTAATAGAAAAAAGAAGAATCAGTAATGGATGACTAAGACTACCTAAGGCCCTCCAAGAAGCCTTACATATGAAGAAGGAAAATGGAAGCTTCTCTGTGTGATTTTAGAAATTCTGTGATAATTCTTTCTAGAATCTTCATGGTATGTCCTGATGCGCAATTCCCACATTAGCAGTACCATTGGTGAAGTTAAAATGATCCTTTTCTTTAATTAGATATTTTCTTCATTTACATTTCAAATGTTATCCTCAAAACCCCCTGTACCCTCCCCCTGCCCTATTCCCCAAACCACCAACTCATGCTTCCTGGCCCTGGCATTCCCCTGTACTGTGACATATGATCTTCACAAAACCAAGTGCTTCTCCTCCCATTGATGACTAGGCCATCCTCTGCTACATATGCAACTAGAGATACAGCTCTGGGGGGTACTGGTTAGTTCATATAGTTGTTCCCCCTATAAGGTTGCAGACCCCTTTAGCTCCTTGGGTACTTTCTCTAGCGCCTTCATTAGGGGCCCTGTGTTCCATCCAATAGATGACTGTGAGCATCCACTTTTGTATTTGCCAGGCATTGGCATAGACTCACAAAAGAGAACTATGTCAGGGTCTTGTCAGCAAAATCTTGCTGGCATATGCAATAGTGTCTGGGTTTGGTGGTTGTATAAGTGATGGATCCCCGGGTGGGGCAGTCTCTGGATGGTCTTTCCTTCCATCTTAGCTCTGAACTTTGTCTCTGTACCTCCTTCCATGGATATTTTGTTCCACATTCTAAGAAGAAACAAATTATGTAAAGCTTTAAGTTCATACCTAGAGATCGGAAGTTGGAAATAGGCAGATCTTTTGAATTTTCCAGCAGACTAATCTATTCTACTTGACAACCTCCTGGTTCTAGTAAGAGAAAAAACAATCTCAAAATAAAAGTGGAAAGATCCTTAGGAATGTCAATTGAAGCTGACTTCTTGGTCTTCACATGTATGCACCACACACACACACACACACACACACACACACACACACACACACACACACACTCGTGTCACAATTCCATTACTGGATACTACCTCATTTCATTCCTTCATCCCCTGTAACAACCACAACAATGTGCTTAAGCAGGGAATTTTGTATGCATTCATATTTTTAAGTCTGAGTATACAAATGTTCCCTCCTTTTCATATAACACTAGTATAGTTGTTCAAACTTTAGCTACTTCTTTATTTGAAATCCAGCTCCCTATAAATTTCAGCCCAGTTTCTGGCATCAAAAGTTTTAACCCTACAATCAAATGTACCATATTGATCCACTCATGACTACAGAGCACTTTCCCCACCATCCTATGTATTTCTTCAAGACAAAGAATATATGACTTTACTTTTCTCTGATTTTTTTCCCTTGGGTTAATGGCATAGAGTGATTTTTAATCAACACACTGAAAATCAACAATACTACATGAGGTAAAACCTGCATTATGATATAGGTTGGATTTTTGGGGGGTACAATATGATGCTTATCTTGGGGTAGAGATTATCTTAGTGCTATAGCCATGACAACTATTTTAACAGAACAATACAGAGGTAATCAGGCCTTTGGTAGTTGTGATGGAGTTGTAGCCACACTCTAGTAGAAGGGGGAGGGGAGGTCACAGTAAACTTACCTGGGATTCTAGTCATTACTCCTTCTTTCCTCATGCCATTTTCATGCTATATAGGAGGATAACAAAGCATACAATACATGGAAGAATAAATGAAAGGAAGCTTCCAGGATGAAGTTTCTATAAGATAGGGTAGAACTATTTGGTGATACAACTGTTTGAGTGCCACTGCTGCTTTAATAACTAACCTTTCACACTAAAGACATTGGTTCAGTTACTGAGACTTGGGTGAAACTGTTTCTTGGACCTGTCATTTGCACTCTGTCTAGGATGAATAAACATTTGTCCCCACCTCCCTAGGAAATGAAAACTCAATGACAGAATTTTGTAATGGTGTGTCTTCCAAAGCATTAACCACAGGATACAACTAGTTCTCAAGTCACCAGTGAAGCATGGGATAGTTAACTCCAGGGACCAACCTGTATTCCATCAAATAAAAGAAGGTAACTTCTGGATTTCTTATCCCTTAGACTTTGCATTGAGTTCTTCTGGATGTACTCTCATGGGTGAAGCTAGAAGCCTGAAAGGGAAACTTCAGCTCCTTTCATTTGACTCATAATAGGTTGATTGTGGCTATGTCCTTATAGACTTGGATGTTGGAAAACTTGATTATTTGTTGGTGGCACTGTGGAAAGAGGTTTAGGAGATGTGGGCTTGCTTGATAAAATGTGTCATTAGGGACAAGATGTGAGCCTCAGTGTTTCACAGCGTTTCCACTATGCTTTCTCTGCTTCCTGCTTGCAGATTAGGATGTGAGTTCTCATCTTTGTGCTTTAGTCACCATGCCAGCCTGATGCTATGCTTCTCTACCATGATGGTGATAGACACTTATCCCTCTCAAACTCTAAACCTGAATAAACCCCTCTTTCTCTAATCTACTTTAGTCATGGTACTTTCTTACACCAATAGAGAACAAATTAAGACGATGCTGAATATGACAAACATATTAAATTTCTGGTAACCCTAAGTCACTTATTTGAGAATGTTGGTCTACATATATACTTCTTTAATGCATACAAAGAAATGTAAACAGTTGTAAAATGCATATTCATCGATGTAGTGCTATAAGGTCTTGCAAATTCTGAAAAATGGCTATATTAGTCAATTAAATGCTGCATAGGCCTGAGACCCCAACTTTAATATCAAGACTCAGGTAAAACAAAATGGAAGATAGTGGTGCATGATTATAATCCCTCTGCGCTGTGGAAGCAAAGACAAGTAATTTTCTAAGCGTCACTGGCCATCTGGCCTGACTAGATCAGTCAACTTCAGAATAAAAAAAAGGTGTACAGTACTTAAGGAATAGCACCTGATCCTTACCTGAGTTTTCTGTACACTCACTCATTCATGTGCATGTGCATTTGCACACATACACAAGAGCAATTGGAGAAAAGGCACGTTTACATCTGGAGTAGAGGCCAAAAGACTAAACTGGATGCACACCTCTTTTGTTTGGTTGATTAGTTGTTTGCTCAGTTTCTTTTTACACCAGTGGCTTTTAACCCTCCTAAGGCTATGATACTTTAATACAGTTCCCCAAGTTGTGGTGACTCCCAAGCATGAACTTATTTTCATTTCTACTTTGTAACTGTAATTTTAACACTTTATTAAATTGTAAATATTTATATTTTCAGATATTCTTAGGTGGCCCTTGTGAAAGGGCCATTTGACCCCCAAAGAAGTGTCTATCTGCACTTTGAAAATTACTGTTTTTGATGATATATCACCTGCAACTTCTCCAATGTGGGACCTCAATGTAGGTTCCAAAAGGACCCACCTGCCTGCACTTCACCAGTCCTGAGAAGTCAAGACTGTGCCACCCTGCCCAGAGGTTTAAATATCATAGGGATCTGGATAGTGGCCATTTAATCCTGGTCTTCATGCTTGAGTGGCATACCTTTTACTGGCTGAAACATCTACCCATCCCTAGCTTACTGAACTGAAATAATCTTTTGAGTAGAACTTAAGTTTCAATGAAGTTATCCATGGCAGTACCAACTTGAACAATTGTACTCAAAAGAAATTGTAATTTGTCTGAGAGAAGCTTCACGGGGATTCTCAGCTACAATTTAAAATGATTTTTGAAGAGAAAGAAAGAGAGATATTGCAGAAGCTAAAACTGAAGGCTGTCTTAAATGAATCCCAGAACTAAAAGGTGAGTATACATGCTCTGTGTACATTTTCATAACTGATATAGTGAAAACTCAAAAGAGTATTTGAAGATTGGAGATAATATAGACCTAATTAACATGAGAACTTAGCCATAACTCTCAGAACAGGACTGGTGGAGCAGAATACTAGAGAATTGATGTCCAATGAACTTGAGTTTGAATTTGATACTTGTCATTTGACAAATGTGTAAAACATTGAAAACAATCATTTAACTATTTTGTAGTTGACATTTCTCAACTTTAAGGTACATATTCTAATGAAATGTGAAATTTATATGATCAGTAAGTTAAAATTATATTATTAGTAAGTTAAAACCTCTGCCTATATGTAATAGAATAAAAAAATTTAATTTGGAGTTAGAGGTCACTAAATGGTGGTAAACTCACTAACACCATTGTAAGAAAAAGAAATCATCCATATACTTAATCTCCCTTCTCTCAGAGCCTTTTTTCCAAAAGATACATTTGAAAACCTAATTCAGATTCAGGGAAAATATCTTGTTAGTAATTCAATTGTCTTAAACTGGGAGAACCTGAATAGATTCCCAGAACCCACTTTACAAGTCCAGATATGGTTATAAAGGCTTTTAATTCTTTCAGCTTTCAGAGACAACCTGATCCAACCAGCCAGCCATACCTACTTGATGAGTTCTGGTCTACCAAGAGTTTCTGTGTTAAATAATATCAGCAAAGGTGGAATCTGAATAATGACAGTGAAGTTTTCTTCTACCTTCTACATAAGCATATGCATGGACACTCACAAACAAAGGAGCATACACACAGTCACACACATACACACACACACACAATGACATACACACACACAAACACATACACACACACACACACACACACACACACACACACACACACACACACACACATGAGGGGTGTGGAGAGTAAAGTAGAAAAAATAAACTGACTAAATGACCAAGTCAAGTTCATATAATATTGCATTTCTTGCTTAAACTTAAAGGTTCAGAATACAAAGAGGTGCTATCACAAATATCAGTATTACTCATCATCATAAAAGAACAGATTTGTTGCATTTGTGTATATGAGTGTATTGATCTTATATATGTGAACCTTGTGAAAGCAGTGTCCATAGAGGCTTTAAGGTGGAATTGGATCTTTCAGAATTATGTTGTCAAGTAGCATATGGGTGCTGAGAAGCAAATATAGGTCCTTTGGAAGAGCAACCATTATTCTTATTGATGAGACATCTCTCAGGCTCCAAAATGCCCCTCCCTTTTTATATGTCACCCTAATCCCCATAGAAATTGTTTCCTGCATTTCTCTTTTGGAGCAATTCTGAGCATCAGTTAATATTTCCTATCAATGGAGGAAAGTTGAAATTATCCTTACCATTCATCAGTGTCAGCATCACAATTGCAAAAATGTCAAATGTTCAGGTAGCTCTCTTCGAGCTCTCTCCTGCTGGACTCCAGGAACAGAACCTCCCTAGAAGGGATGCCTTTCATTGGACCTCTCAATCCACCGGGTGAAGGGTGCTCCATCTGAAAGATAAGATGTTTCATAAGTCAGTAGTAAAAATGAAAAGGCTACAGAGGAACTCACAGTGTTGCATGTGCTTGTGTGTATAGTATGTGTTTGCATGTGGTATGTATGTGTGCATGTGTGTGAGAGAGAGCATATATACATGGAAATTTACTCTTCCCGTCCCTGCCACTCTTTTCCATACTTTCCAAATATCATTTTCTCTTTTCTCCTTTTTAATTTTTAATTCTCCTTTACAACTTTTAATTCTCCATATGTGCATACTTATGTACACATAAAGGTATATGTGTAAAATGTACCTTTATTAAAAGAACATATTTATTAGAGGACTCATGAATGACATCATTGAGAGTCAGGGACATAAACTCAAATTGATAACAGATTAAATAATGTCATAAATCATTTCGCTGAATCATTTTAAAAACATTAAAGCCATAATTCATCTTTATGTAAAGAAATACAAACATTATACTTTAAATAATGCATAATAGAATTATTTAATATAGTTTTAATCACATTACATGGAAATGCTCAGCTTACAAAATACCTCCCTTCAAAAGAAGTTTTAAAAGATGACATTAGGCGGGCGTGGTGGTGCACGCCTTTAATCCCAGCATTCGGGAGGCAGAGGCAGGCGGATTTCTGAGTTTGAGGCCAGCCTGGTCTACAAAGTGAGTTCCAGGACAGCCAGGGCTACACAGAGAAACCCTGTCTCAAAAAAAAAAAAAAACCAAAAAAAAAATCACTTTAATTTGGTCAGTGTCACATATGTGTTCAGTGACTTGACATATTTGAATGCTATTGTACAAGTAGTCAGTGGAATTAAAAAGAAAACTGAAATATTACAACCATTGTCTCAAAAGAGTACCAGAATTTGGGTACTTGTCTATGTGAAGATGGTCTTCCTCAATACACAAAGAGACAAATTCACATAACCATGATAAAAAAGGAAAAATTTACAATGAAATCAAAATCAGAAAATCAGTGTTATAATCGCTGCCATTATATGTATTTTAATTCTCCTGCATCTATTCTTAATATCTTAATCACCTAACATTGCTCTCTCTTATCCTAATTTCTAAATTTTAAATCAGTTTTTAAATAAATACCCACACACAAACACACACACACACACACACACACACACACACACACACACACACACACCGTTCCATATATGTGGATACAATCCTATTGCTTCAAAATTATCCAAAACAAAATAACAGTAGCAAGAACCTTGATTAGCCAAAAAATTGTCTTTTTAATCAATAGTAAAGAGGGTAGAAATTAAGGGTAAATAGAATGTAAGCATATGAAAGGAACACAGACCTACTCCACACTGATTTTTTTGTCCCAACAATACTAGAATCAAAGTGACCTAAGAAAAGTAATTGTAGAAAAGTCATGAACTCCGAAGTTCAAAGATTTATAGTGAAATGAACCTTTGAAGATCATACCCTGGTCAGCAAGACAAAGTGTTCTGAAATAATTATTCACTGGGACATATGGGGGGGGATACTTAACTTGGGGTCCTGATTTCATTATTATCTTTCTGTTCTCTTTAATGATTGTGAGTACCACTGTAGATTATAGCTACCATTCAGAAGAACCAACACAGATACAGAGGCCCTGCATAGCATCAGCTGAATGCAGCAGACATGGCTTCCCATGGCAATGGTTGTCTTCTTTGTACAAGACAAATGCTAGATACTTAAAAAGAAATACCTGGGTTTTTTTTTACTTATTTGCAATACTTGCCATTCTACTATTAAGGCTGGGGATATAGTCTAATTGGCATAGAGTACTTGCTGCCTTACCAGCACCATACACATAAACTAGGTATAGTGGTATAGGTCTGCAATCCCAGCAGTAGGGATACGAAAACTAGAGATCAAAATTCTATATTGTCTTAGCTACTTAGCATGTCAGAGGCAAGCCTTGGCCTCAGAACAAAAGAAGAGTTCTAAAACAGTTGCAAATTTCTGTTTGTGATAGGTAGTATATGGGGCTTTTACCCAGGTAAGACTTTGTTAAACAGGGAAAACCGTATCTATCATATAGTCCTTTACTACATATACAAAGGATCTACTTTCTTGCAATGGTCCACATAGCTAAATCTCCCAGAAGTCTTCGAGGCAAACAGGCAGAGAGAAGATAGTCAGAAGTCCTATGTTATGAACCACAAGAAAAATGGGGGATGGTCTTTATGAAAAGCATAGTCATTCTGTGGTGCTAATTTCTGAAAAGAGCTAGAAGAGTCCACCTTCATCTCACTATCACATCTGCCCTATGTTCCATACCTCCTTTAGTATTCTTTCCCACTTAGAGTTCCCCATGTAGCTGTCTGCTAAATAGTACTCTTCTTTGAATAGTATTGCTAAATAACACAAATATCTCCCTCATTTCAAGTAACTCAATCATCGTTAAAATGTTCAGATGAATTGCCTTCTTCCTAAAGCCATGACAAACAGAATACACTAGAAAGGTGTGAACAGCTGGCAGGTTACTTTATTTTAACTAAACACAAAGAAAGAAAAAGGAAGAGAATGAAAGAAAAATATTTAAATGTATTCATATTTAAATATGTTTATGTTTGATAACTTATTTATTTTTTTCCCAAGTAACCTATCTTTCTTTCTTCATTATTGTAAAGAAAAGTAGAACAGAAAATGAGGAAACTGAGAACCACAAGCAATACATGGTTTGCCATAACCCATTTTTATAGCCAAAGAGAAAATGTACAATTTTGTTGCACATTTTGATCTTTGGAGTCATTTTCATCAGGAAAGGAATGAAATATTGTTGCTTAATTATAATTAAAATATTGAGTGATTTGAAAAACCTTTACTGAGGGGTTTTATTGGAGGCAGATACTCTTTTGGATGTTTTAAGTACTATATCATCAGGGATAAATCACAGAACAAACCAAATCTAAGAAATAAACAATATAGAGAAACACAAATGACAAGGACCTCATTGAGTCAAATGCTGGCCTTGCAAGCTGACAATTCAAGGTCTATCTACAGAAACCTATCGAGTCAGTGGAGGCACAGTGGTGCTCCCTTATAATTATAGTATTGGGGAGTGGCCAACTAGCCTAAACTATTCAGTGCTCTAGAACAGTGAGAAAGACTACATCGTGGTAGGCACCTAGCAATATCCACAGTTGTTCTCTGATCTCCATATATGCACAGAAACAAAATAAGGCCCCAGAGATTGATAGAGGTAGGGGTGTGTGTGTGTGTGTGTGTGTGTGTGTGTGTGTGTGTGTGTGTGTGCATGTGTAGAAGTAAGGGGAAAAGAGTATAGAGAAAGGAAAGATAATGTGGAACAGAAGGATGAGAGGAGAAAAATGAACATTAGTTCCTGGTTACATCTTCATGAACTATTAAAGAAACATATCACCACTCCAAACACTGTAAAAGGTCAACATCACTTTTACTTATCAGCAAGATATGCAACATTGCTTAAGGCTCCTTCTAAATGTGTGAATATTCTATTTACAGAGGAATGGCTTAAAGAGAGAAGAAAACATAATAATATATGTGTGCTGGCTAGCACATGAATGACTGTGCAAGTAGAGGCCAGAAATGGCTGTCCAGTGTCTTCCTCAACAATGCTCCACCTTAGCAATGTCAGCAAGGAGTTAAGAGAGCCCATGAAATCAGAGATGCTGCTGTGCTGATCTGTTCTGCCACCATTATTACTATTTCAATTCTTTTTAATTTGTTTTGTTTTACATTATCTTCAAAGAACTAGTATTTTTTTATTTCTAATTTTGATTAAAATATAATTACATTACTTCTTCTCTTTCCTTTCTAGATCCCTTCCCATGTCCCATTGCTTTAATTCCTCTCCTTTACATCACAAGTCTTATTATTATTATTGTTGTTGTTGTTGTATTAAACATATAACTATAAGTATGTTTATACAACCTACTGAGTACATTTATTTTTAGGCTGACTATTTACTACTGGAACTCCATTCAGGGATTTTATACCTCGGAACTACTAACTCTCTGTTTCTCACCGTCATTAACTACTCTAATTTTTTGTCCAGGAGTTGGTCCCTATCAGATTCTCCACTCCACATCAGCATGAAAATTGGTATTATTGTTACCCATGTCTTATTTAAGCAGGTCTATTGTTGACAAATCATGTATGTAATTTCCCTGTCATTTTTAGGAAATAGATACACAGCCAATTTCTTGGTTCTCTGGGTCTCTCAATTTTTCAACATCCTCTTCCATGATGTTCCTGAGACTTACATACAGAAATTGGTGTTTTGATGTGGTACAAGTGCTCAGTGTTATATTTTGGTTTACTTAATATGTCAAAAGGAGAATAAACTATCCAGTCCTATTTTCTGCTTGCAAACCTTATATCTATCTATACATATCCCTTTAAAATATGATGTTTGGTATTTTCTTCCATTGAAATGGATATTTTCCAATAATAATAGTCTTCAATCGTCTCTAAGTCATCTTTCTTAAGATGGGGTTTTAAATATCAAAGGCTCACCTAAAACTCACTATGTAACAAAAGATGACCTGGTACTTCTGATCCTTCTGTCTTCGTTTCTCTGGCATCAACTATAAAGGAGTTCACTACAATGCTCAGTTTATGCCATGCTGGGGATAGAACCCAGGCCCTCATGCATGCTAGACAAGTGCTCTGCGAATGTAGTTCTATATATAGTAATTCTCCTCTGGGTTTTTTTAATTTGATATGTTCTTTATTTACATTTCAAATGCTATCCCAAAAGTTCCCCATACCCTCCCCCGGCCCCTGCTCACCTACCTACCCACTCCCACTCCTTGGCCCTGGCCTTCCCCTGTGCTGGGTCCTATAAAATTTGCAAGACCAAGGGACCTCTTTTACCAATGATGACCGATTAGGCCATTTTCTGCTACATATGCAGCTAAAGACATGAGCTCAGGGGGTACTGGTTAGTTCATATTGTTGTTCCACCAAAAGGGTTGCATCCCCCTTNAGCTATTTGGGTACTTTCTCTAGTTCCTCCATTGGGGGCCCCGTGCTCCATCCAATAGCTGACTGTGAGTATCCACTTCTGTGTTTGCCAGGCACTGGCATAGCCTCACAAGAGGCCACTATATCAGGGTCCCTTCAGCAGAATATTGCTGGCATGTGCATTAGTATCTGGGTTTGGTGGCTGATGATGGGATGGATCCCTGGATGGGGTAATCTCTAGATAGCCCATCCTTTCATCTTAGCTCTAAATTTTGTCTCTGTACTTATATCCTTTCATGGGTGTTTTGTTCCTTATTCTAAAGAGGAATGAAGTATCCACACGATGGTCTTCCTTCTAGGCATATACCCAGAAGATCTTTCAACTGGTAATATGGACACATGCTCTACTATGTTCATAGCAGCCTTATTTATAATAGCCAGAAGCTGGAAAGACCCCAGATGTTCCTCAATAGAGGAATGGATACAGAAAATGTGGTACATTTACACAATGGAGTACTACTCATCTATTAAAAACAATGAATTTATGAAGTTCTTGGGAAAATGGATGTATCTGGAAGATACCATCCTTAGTCATGTAACCCAATCACAAAAGAAGTCACTAGATATGCACTCACTGATAAGTGGATATTAGCCCAGAAACTTAGAATACCCAAGATACAATTTGCAAAACACAAGAAAACCAAGAAGGAAGACCATCTTGTGGATTCTCCTCTGAGTTTTAATGCCTCACATTTATGTGTTCAGTAGAAGCTATTCTGAGAATGCTGGAGAAACTATTCTCATGACTAATCACTTCATTAAGAAATGTAGTTCATCCCACCAATTCAACCATGGCATGGATTAAGATTAATATATATTTTAGGTACCTTTGTGCTTCTGTAATTAAATAATAATAATAAATCTCTGACGAAGGCAACTTAAGGTGCAAATGGGTATTTTTGGATTGCAGCTCTGAAGTTCATCATGAAGGAGAAGGACCACAGGCAAGAGGCTTGATGTTCACAATCCTTCACACTCATTCCAAACTAGAGAGTATACAGGAAGTTAGAGTGAGCTATCTACACTCAAGACCTACTTCCAGTGACTTATTTCCTTCTCTGAGACTTCAACTCATAACTCTTCTACAACATTGCAAGAAGCAAGGGCTTAAGCACATGAAATCAAGGAAACATTTTGTATCTAAATCACAGAGCACTAATCCACATGAATATATATATATATATATATATATATATATATATATATATATATGGAGAGGGTTGGTTAGGGTTAGAGTTAGGTTTAGGGTTAGATTTATTATTTTTTATGTAATATAAAAGTGTACACAATCACCATGTTAACAGTTTCTCAGCTTTACGGTATGTGAACATCTTGGTATGATGTGTCAATATTCTGATGGTACTCTTAACATTCAGAGCAAGAAGAGATTTGTCTTCAGTTAAATGTAACACAAATATGAGAGAGACAGCCATCCAAATATAGCTCAAAGCTAGACACTGACTTTTGCCCCAGAATTCTAAACAAAGTCTCCTGGAAATAGTGGTCCTTGCTTGGAGGATACATATTGAGGACTACCACAAACACTGTCCTGGCAGGGAAAGTCCTAATGTGGGTAAGGGTCCCAAGAGAAAAGGACCTACTTCAGAGATTTTAGGAGTAACAGAACTCCATACTCACTAAGCATCATATGACACTGTCTGTAGCTGGAGGGTCTAGGTGCAGAAAGTAAGAGAGGTATCTTAAGCCACTGGAATTCTGAGACCATGTGATTATTTCACTTTGTGAACCAAATGCAAAGCAGCTAAAAGCTGATATAAAAGAAAACATGGGCACCCAGTAGGGATAGAACTATGGCTCAGTTAGTGAGGTTCTTTCTTAAACAAATGTGAAGACCTGATCATAAAAACCTAGGGCAGGTAGTATATTTGTAATGACAGCACTTGACAGGCAGAGACAGATGAAACCGCCTACCTGCCAGTTTGACCTTCTGAATTAGTGATCTCTGGGTTCAATGTCAGATTCTGCTGAAAAAAATTAGATGAGGAAGGAAATAGTTGAGGAAAACAGTTAACATCAACCTCTGTCCCCACACACATGTGTATACCCATGCACATGTATATATACACACACAAAGGCACACAAAGACTTTTTTTTTTTTTTTTTGGTTTTTCGAGACAGGGTTTCTCTGTATAGCCCTGGCTGTCCTGGAACTCACTCTGTAGACCAGGCTGATCTCAAACTCAGAACTCAGAAATCTGCCTGCCTCTGCCTCCCGAGTGCTGGGATTAAAGGCATGTGCCACCACGCCCGGCTACACAAAGACATTTTAAAAACCCTTTCATTCTAAACATCCTATCATATATGGAAAAAAAATAAAAAACTGACATATACTTAGAAATCAAACTCCTGTATATCAGGAGACAATGACAGACATTCATCATCATCTATCCTGGTCTTACTAGTTTGCGGTCAGAATGATTAAATCAGAGAATAAACTTAACAGTATGTGGCCGCAGCAGAAAAAAAAAAAAAAAGTTACCATAGTGCGGTTAATTGTTCTCTTTCCTGCTTACTTGGAGAGTAGAGAGAAGTTTAATGACACTGCCACTCCAAGCAAATGATACATGTTTTGTTGATGAGGTTCTTTAAGGCTGGACCGGCCAAAGTGCTCTAGAGTTTACCACATGTTTAGAAAAGAGCCATGAGATAAAGAAACTAAAGTTATTCTTGTTGCAATAAGTTTTTAATGAGAAAAGAAAGTAAATTTTTGAGATGTTTTCCTTGAACGATTTTGATAAAGAGCACAAAGGTGAAATGAAATATTCAATTTCATATGGTAAGTAGAACAAAATCTGGGCTCAAGGTCATTGTTATCAAGCCTTTCTAAGGTGTGGTTCATACTGATCCTTACCCATCTTTTCCTAGACACATACTCTTTTCAGTAAATCAGAAATATTGAAAATTGTTATGTTCACAGAAAAATAGTTGTTCTTTAGAGGCTAATAATAAGAAAAATTTAGCCCAGGAATAAAATATTTCTTTTACTACATGAGTTGTTTTTATTTCTTTGTTGTTTAATCTTTGTACTTATTAAGTATGTGGCATCAGGTGTATGTAGTTTCACTGTGTCTCTGTTTAGTTTCTGTTTCAATGATCTGTACATTGGAGATATAAAATTAACTAAAATAATTCAGTAGTCTTCTTTTATACAAATGATATACAGGCTGAGAAAGAAATTATGGAATCAATTTTGTCCACAATAGTCACAAAGAATATAAAATAGCTTGGGGTAACTCTAATCAAACACATGAAAAATCTAAGGAAGTGCGATATAGCTCTGAGAGTAAAGCATTTTTCCCTGAACAAAATATTATTATTAGAATCCTTGTAAAAAGCTTAAAAGTGGTGGGATATACTTAAATTCTTAATGCTGGGCAGTAGAGACAAGTAGAACCCTGAGCCTTACTGACAAGATGAAGAATCCAAATCAGTTAGTTCCAGGTTAATGATCGAATCTGTCTCCAAACACAAAGATGGTATCTTAAACTGATCTCTATCCTCCAAATGTACAATCGCACACATACATAAATTCAAACCCATACATGGTCCCAAAAATGTACCAGTAAATCAAAGAATTATGGCATGAATTTTTTGAGGTTACCTTTCTTATGAACTCCATATTTTATCTTTGGTACATTTCACTGTTGCTCATAGAAACATTCAAGAGAACACACACACACACACACACACACACAAGCATTCAGAGTGTCTCCCTGTTCTTTAAAGGCATTAATCACAGAGACATACTAGAGAGACTTGACAAGGAAGATGATCTAGATAATAAATTCCCTTTTTGAAACATCCCAGCTGTAAGGAGTGCAATTTATGCTACTAAACATTCATTTTTTAGCGCTTCAGGTTTGAATGTCATAAATTACTTTTATTGGTGGTAAAAATATTTCAGCAATCTGAAGCCCCTACAAAGACTCTACCGAAGTACTTTGCTTTGAGTGTGGAGATGTTGGCTACATAGACTTATATCCTAACAAGCAAGGAGGAAATTTTATCAGATGCCTTAGCCTTGACACAAGTATCACTACATGCGATTCTGATGATTGATATTAGTAGTATTCAGCAAAGCTTCCAAAATAGCAAGGAAGGCAAGACAGGAAAATTGATCCATATGTCACTGAAATTTACAGGAGAGACTGGAGGGAGATGAGCTCCTTTGCTTTGGGAGCCAGAAATTGAAGACATCTTACAGTAGTTTCATTCAGGTACACATGGTCCCACAAGCAATTTACATTTGGAAATTAAGAAGTTTTCATGTTTTATTAACCAGTTTGAAGATGGTGTACCTCAGAAGCTAGCTAGAAAAGTACTCAAATAGAGTTCTGAACCCTGTGATATGATACTTAGATTACTAATAAGATCTCTGAAGACTCTATTTTTTATTTTATATATGTGTGTATTTGTGTGTGCATGTATTTAGGTTGGTGTATGTACACTTAAGATCAGGTATCTTCACAGGCCAGAAAGGATGTCAGATCACCTGGAACTGGACTTAAAGACAGTTGTGAATGGACTGACATGGGTGCTACACATCAAATTCAGGTCCTCTAGACAAGCAGGTAGTGTTTTAAACACTGAGTTATTTCTATAGCCCTGGAAAGAAACATCTATTGAGCATCACTATTAATACAGTAATATCTGGTGATTCTTAATCCAGCCTCTGAGGCTAGATGTCTTGGGTCTGAGACACTCTTCCCTGTACTCATTAGCTCAGAGCCTTGGGGAAGATACTAGATTTTCAATCTCTACTCTCCCCAAATACAAGATATATAACAGTGTTAATCCTGCAAGCTTGTAGTGAGAATTAAATGACACAATACCCTTAAATTTCCTAGCAAGCTTCCTAGGATTCGGAAGTGGAAATTTCTAGTTTCTGTGGAGACTCAGTTGTGTCATGTCATATTTTTCAGAACAGTGTCCTACAAAAGGATGTTTTGCTGAAAAAAGACATTTGGTGTTTTGTTTTTTTTCCTGAAAACTGCCTGAGAAAGGGGCATGGGATGATCTGCTCCAGCAAAGAGAATAGATCATATTGGAAAGTATAGCAAAACAGACAGTGTATTATGCTGTGGCATTGGTTCATCTTGCGACTCTGCTAGTCTTCCTTAAGACACTGTGACATTGGTTTGCCTTGCCTTCTTCAATGGTCATTGTTTGTTGTGACTTGGTAGAGAGAAATATACTAAAGACCTTCTTATGAAATTCTGACAGTTCCTTGCCAGTTCGACACATTCAAGCCAATAGATAGACCTCCCCACTTCCTTTTTGATCAATCTGCCATTGCTAATTCATGAATGGTGTATATGAGGATAGAGCTACTGATGCTGAATGATGTGACCTGAACTGCTGATATACTGACAAGGAAGATAGGAATCATCCCAAAGAACTACTTTTAAACATGTCCACATCCAGTTTTACCCTATTAACATTTTCTTTCCTCTATCTCTGGTGGTTAGTGGGCCAGAAAGGAAGCTATAGTGTTTATGAACCCTTAATAAAGCAGGTTTTGGAAATCCTAAACCAACAGGATTCATTTAGAACTATCAGTGATTAGTATTGCTTTTTCTGTTATCCTATTTATCTTCACAATTATGAGTTCCCCCAGGGTGGAATTACCTTCTTTTTGCATATCATGAAATTAAGCATCACAGACTTTTTGAGGTCTGCACACATAATAAACAGTCTATTTGATTATCTGACCCTTGCAATAAGCCAATATAGCCCCTTGCAATAAGTCAATTCTTTTTGGAGAGGAATACTGTTACTTTTAATCTTCATAAGAGGAAAGAGAAAGGGCAGAGTCAGAGCCCTGGCATAGAATAACGCCTGCTAATACTTCAACACAGTAAGTCCTTACTAGAAAGGCTTTGAATAAAGAAATAAATTGTTAACAGAGGAGCTGGGAATATGACATCATGTGTAAAGTACTTGCAATGCAATAATGAAGACCTTAGTTATATCCCAGCACCCATGCCTAAAGCTGGTATATCAGAAATGAGATGAGTGGATTCCTGAAACTGCTAGACATTCAGTCTTGACAATCAGTGAGCCTTAGGTTCAATGAGAGGCTCTGTCTCAAAAAAGGAGCAACTGATAAAGACAAGGAACATCAATCTCTACACACACACACACACACACACACACACACACACACACATACACAGAAACATACACACACACACTCACACACATACACACACACTTGCATCTTTATGAACACATATACCCATATACCAAATACCAGATAATCAACACATTTAAATTAGTCAATAAAACTGTGAAAGTAAATAAGCTTAGGCATATTTTTGCTACCATATAATGCTTTTGCACATACTCAGTAAGTGAGATATCTAGCTCTGCCTACAGGCTCAAAGCGTGTACCCAGGTACTATGGGTTTAGATACTACTTACTAACAACACTTTTCCATTTCTATTTGAGTAACCACAACCTCCACCAAAGACTGATGGTTTCTGTCATTTCATGGAATTTTGGCTTCCATACTTCACTTTGATTTCCTCCTCCAACTCAGACTCTAAGCCATAGCAGTAGATCTAATGGCCTGTTTCTCTTTGCTAATTTACTTACTAATTCTGCAAGTGGTCTGTTTCACGGGTGATATACCTTAGCTTTGAAAATATGATGTTCTTAGTATAACCTCACTTGAAGGATGCCCAGGCCTTTTGTAGTAAAAACAACAACAACAACAACAACAACAACAACAACAACAACAACAACAGCAAAACAGCCAAAATATCAACCACCACAACAACAAAAGAAAGAAAAGAAAAAGAAAAAGAAAACAAAGAGAAAAGAAAAGTGAATTGCCTGCAATGACTGGTCTTAAGATAGTCTTCCCACATAAATAAAATGATGACTGCATCAGCAGAACTAGACAACTAGTGAGTCTGTGAATGTCATCTGCCTAAAACCTAAAACCTTTCAGGGCTGACTAAAAGTTCTTTATTGACATTTATGCTACAAAAATGGTAGAACAATTAGTTATACATATATTACTAGCAAAGCTTCATTGGAAGGCTGAATTGAACGAATTTAACAGAAAAATTGGGGCAAGAAAGAAAACCTTAATGTCACTGATGGGAAGGACTTTGTAAGTTTTCTTGATAAAAGCAGACAAGGCTGTGGAGTAAAATGTGTGCTCTGTAAGTGCAAATATTCCCAGCAAAATATTCCCACTAAATAAAAAAAAATGGTTAAAAAAAATTAAAAGACTTCTAGTGTCATTACCACTTGCAACAACAAATTCACAAACGAAACTATCTTAGATGGTTGTATTTTATGAATTTTCCTGTTGCTATTCATATGAAAGTGAATTCAAGAAGTGTTTTGAGTGACTGAACAGTTTTACAGTAAGTATGTGAATAACTTGTACTTTTTTTTTTTTTTTTTTTTTTTTTTACCAAAATCCTTACTTGCTGCCTGGTAAAAAAAAGGACCTTTTATTAGAAACCCTGAAGGTAATTGCTGAATTCTACAATTGAGGAGGAAAGGTAGGGTAAGATGTGGGACTATAACTCACAAGGAACTTAACTCGCTAGCTATACAAGGGCTATGATATGGACTGCCTCCAGACCAGCAAAAAGAAAAAAAAAAAAAAAACTATTGGAGATAACATCAAATGATCCACTTACTCAAAAATTCTAATCTTTACTAATTGTTAGGTTTCAAATCCAGGGCAAATGTCATGTCATAAAATGTTCAATTTAACATATCAAAATGAACCTGACCAACAAGCTCTTCCTGCAATTTCTCAGGCCCTAGTGTTACAGGGTCCTCCTGGCTAGCATACAGCCCGCGATAATGAACATTTCAGTCCAGGGTTCTGGACTCCTCTTTCCTATATGATCTAAGGATTTATTTTGGTTACCTGTTTTCCTTGTACATCCTGGTTGCTGCACCTGATTCCACTTTCTCCTTCTTCTTTCTATTCCTCTTTCTCCCCACATAGCATACATAGCTCAGTCTGGCCATGACAGCTGTGGATTCTGGTAAAGTTTCCTGCCTCTGGCTATGCACTTTCACAGGTCTATAGCAAAATTTTGTCAACTTACCTAAGGGAAGTCATGTTTCCTTTACTTTTTCCTTTTCTTTTCTTTTCTTTTCTTTTCTTTTCTTTTCTTTTATTTTATTTCTTTTCTTTTCCTTTCTTTTCTTTTCTTTTCTTTTCTGTCACTTTCTCTTATTTTCTCTTTTCTTTTCTTTTCTTTTTTTTTCCCCCAGTCATAAGAAGAGACTGTACTGTAAATTGTAGCTATGAAGACTGTATAACTTCATTGGTTCCACTCTCATCTTGTAGGTTAATTATCTTGATTTCTTACTGATTTCTATTAAGTCCATATTTTCATTACTAACACTTCATGTCTTGACCAACTCATTGTTCAGTCACATACAAAGACCCTCTTTAATGAATCACATGACACTCTCAAGATGCCCTGCAAGTAACAAAATCACAGCTGAACAGGTACTTTAGTTGTTGAAAGTTTGTCTAGAATTTGTAAGACTCCAGAGTTCTTTACACACACACACACATACACACATGCACATACACACACACACACACACACACACAAACACACACACACAAACACACACCACTAGTGCTCACCTTCAAGAAACAATGGATCCAAATAAGATTGACCTTGGCCCAGGAATGAAATTTAGGTTGCCATCAATTGTATATTCTAAGGTTGTAACTCTGTGTGTGTGTGTGTGTGTGTGTGTGTGTGTGTGTGCGTGCATGAAAATATATTAACAGTACAGTGAAATTAATTAACTTAATTTGTAAATATACTGTTAGAAATTGTAGGTAAGCTGGATAAAGCAAGAGAGAAAAATCTCTAGGCTACAAACACCATCTGCTTACATTTTTAGTCCTGTAGTTGACAGAAGCTAGTGATGACTTAATCTTTTAGTAACACAGATGTCAGGCTAGACACAATACTGGTTAAAGAAAGGTTTCAGGAAGATGATGGCAGTCAGAGGTAAAGTGTAATTAGGTTTCTGTACCATCCTGTCCACAAACAAGGATGTTCCAAAAGATCAGCAGCTTTGCAGAATAGTCAGTGGAAGGTGTTCTTCTTCCAAGCATATTTCATTCATTATTCAATATCCAGACCTGCAAACATCAAAGTGCCAGTGGAGACAGGTACAGACAACAAAAACAAACAAACAAACAAACAAACAGGACCAAGCTGCAACAATTGGCTACCTCAGGATGAAGATAATTAGCCTAAGGTGCCATTTGTACATCCTCCTGCACACTTGTTGTTCAATATGCCCTTGTCCAGAAACCAGCAGACTTTCATTAAATCTTGTATTTCCTTCAAAGTTATGTCATGAAAATACTGCTGACATTTTGTCTAAATTCACATTTCCCTTAGTAATTCAATTTACTCCATGGCTCATCAGGGCTCAGAAGCTAGGAAGATGAATCTAGGGTTTTATTTAAACAATATAGCAAATTTATGGCAGGTACTCACCTCCTGAGTGTTGTGATTTTAGTTGCAGCAAACTGGAGCTTGAAACGGAGTTCAACACAAAATCTTAGAGAAGCAGACTACAAGAAAGATGTTGAAATGGTCCTATGTGCCCCTGCGATCGCCAAGCTTCTCTCACAGGCAGGGATGAGAACATCTCAGAGAAGACTGTGAAAGACAAAACAACATTCACTCCTCTCTACTTGACCTGGAGGACATGGACAGCTAGAGAAAAGGTTAAAGGTGCTTAAGAAAGTGTGTGATGCTTGAAGGTACATCTTTGTGAACAGCTCACCTTGGGGAAGTATAATTAAAGAAACATCACAAACGTTGGCTGTCACTTAACTGTACTTACCTTGATGTAGTTCCTAAGAGCTTAGGTTTAGAAAATATAAATAAATAAATAAATAAATAAATAAATAAATAAATAAATAAACAAACAAGTTAAAAATAAGCAAAACAAAAGCTATCAGTAAATTCAAAGGATACAAATTGTTGAAAATATAGAAATCATAGATTTAGTATACTTCTCGATCACTAAAGATAGTCATAATAGCAACAGCTGTGAACAAAGGACTGGACAGATACCTGGTAAGAGTGGTTGTAACATATTAGTTTTGATAGGTGGTTGTCAATGGAAATATCAAGATTAACATATGAAAGAAGACAATTTGAAGAGGGCAGCTGAACTGCCTTGGCTCAGTAGCATTGAGGGATCCTAAAGGCTTTTTCCAGTCTCGCACTCTCCTTACAGTTCCCCCCTTCCAGACCTGTGGTCTAGGCTAGGCAAAGTTCCATTTTCCATCCACAGGAACATTCTCTCCCACACACACACACACATACACAGGACTGATGGTCAACCAACCCTCTGGAAAGTTCCAGGTAGAGTTTGAATGCCTGCCATGCTTGCTAGCCAATAGATTTGAAGGTCAATATACTTAGTAAGTTTGAACTTTAATCTTAGTGATGTAACCTATTCCCTTAAAAAGAATAAAAACTGCTTATAATAGCCATTTGGGGTCGCCTTCTAGTCATTTTCCTTGAGGGACTAATTGAAGGTCAACTCCAACATGCACCTGTTGTTTTGCATCCATCTGCAATCTGCTTCTTTGTGCCTCACAAGGGGACATTTTGAAATAAGTACCACTGACTGATGGTCAGAGTCTTACAGCATCTGAGGAGCACTGTATGCTAGGAGAGGGGAGACACCCCTAATACAAATGGGAGAGATGGTTATGTAGAGGCCTTACTGGCAGCCACGTTCTGACTGGAAAACTTTTGGGTTCTTTCCTCAGTGCATTAGCTCACTTTCATTCTTGGGAGTGATTTTACTTTTTAAAATATTGACTCTTGTTTCTACTTTTAATCAGGGGATCCTGATGCAATTCATTGCCTTAGGAAAGAAGGGTCTACAGTTAGGTACCTACTGAACTTAAGTTTATAGTAGGATATTGCTAAGCATGCTCTTCCTGACACTCTGAAAATTTGCATTTTCTCTGACCTCCATGGCTAAATTAAAGGGCTTAACTTTCCTTCATCTATGTTACTCTTGAGGGTTACAGAGAGTTGCAGCTTGTCCTTACAATTGTTTTCCTCTCAGATTCTAGTAAAAGTATTTATGTGTTTCCCTTAGAGTCCATTTTAAAATTATTTTATTTATAAGGTTAAAAATCTGAAAAAGCATTTTAGTTCCTCTAGCAGCAACAGGAGAGCATGATGGAGACTGTATACATACAGGACAAACAGTTGCTAGGAAGTGTCCTGGAGAACTGATATTTTGTATTCAGCAAGCAGAGAGCTAAGTGGGGAGGAGAACTTTTCTTCCTTCCTTCCTTTCTTTCTTTCTTTCTTTCTTTCTTTCTTTCTTTCTTTCTTTCTTTCTTTCTTTCTTTCTTTCTTTCTTTCTTTCTTTCTTTC
>NW_018392268.1:0-12960 GCF_900095145.1 Mus pahari | reverse complement strand
CTCTCTCTCTCTCTCTCTCTCTCTCTCTCTCTCTCTCTCTCTTTCTTTCTTTCTTTCAACTCCAGATTATATTCCCCCCCTTCTCCACCCTCCAACTCTTCCACATTTCTACCTTCTCCCAAGCCCTCTCTCCACGAGGATGTCTGCACCACCCACAACCCATGCCAAAAGACCTCCAAACTTCCTTTGGTCCCCCGAGACTCTTGAGGGTTAGGTGCTTCTTCTCTGACAGAACCCAGATCCAACAGTCCTCTGCTGTAGATATGTTGGGGGCTTCATATCAGCTGGTGTATGCTTCCTATTTTTTGATCCAGTGTTGGAGTGATCTCTGGGGTCCAGGTTAATTGAGACTGCTGGCATTCCTATAGGGTCATCCCCTTCCTCAGCTTCTTCCAGCTTTTCCCTAATTCAACCACAGTGATCCACATCTTTTGGTCAGTTGGTTGGGTGCCAATATCTGCTTCTGACTCTTTCAACTGCTTGTTAGAGGGCAGTCATGATAGGTCACTTTTTTGAGTGCTCCATAGCCTCAGTAATAGTGTCAGGCCTTGGGACCTTCCCTTGAGCTAGATCACATTTTGGGCCTGTCGCTGGACCTACTTTTCCTCAGGAATCTCTCCATTTCCATCCCTGTACTTCTTTCAGACATGAACAATTTTGGGTCAGAGATTTGACTGTGAAATGGCAACCCATCCCTCACATGATGCCCTGTGGATGTGGGCTCTACATGTTATCTCTCTCCCACTGTAGAGCATGAGAAGAACTTTTCTAAAGTGGCCCTTTGGAACTATGTCTAGGCACACATCGGTCCCCATTGTATCATCCTATACACAGTATAGAACTCCCCTTGGAGAGTAGGGATTGTAATACCTGGTTCCTTGGTCAGAGACACTTGATATGCAGATCATGAAAAAGCAAGAGGTCTATTTTCCTATTTGTCGGGCTAGACCTTCATTTAGTCCCTCAAGGGGAAAGACTAGAAGGCAACTCCAAATGACTATTATAAGCAGTTTTTATAAATTTTAGGGAAATAGGTTACAAAACCAAGGTCCTAAGATTTCAGAGCCCATCCTTTTCAATGGTTTCCTAAAGGCTTCATGTTTCTATTGCAACATCTTCCCTACCAGTTACCATGATGGACTCTATTCCTTTGAAACTGAAAGCCAAAATAAATGCTTTCTCCCTCATCTGCTTTCTCAAGGTATTTTACTACAACAGAAAATGACCCAATATAACAAGTGATAGACACACCTTCCTACTCCCAACCTGTTCCATGTTTTCAATGCCCCAGTAAGTGAGGTATACTCTTCCTTGAGCGATGTGGGCCTGTTTAGATAGTTTACCTGCTTTTAATTTAACTTTGGCATGAGGTAGCTGTCTAGAAAACCATTCATTACATCTAGATATTCCAGTTGTACTTAGTATAGGCTTTTATAGTAGGATCTGATGAATATTTTTAATTTCCTCCATTTCTGTTGTTATGTTTCCCTATTCATTTCTGATTTTGTTAATTTGGATACTACCTCTCAGTTCTTTAGTTTGTTTGTCTAGAGTTTTATCTATCTTGTTGATTCTCTCAAAGAACCAGCTTCTGGTGTTGTTGATACTTTGTATTGTCTTCTGTGTTTCTATTTGGTTGATTTCAGTTGTGATTTCAGCTATGTCCTGCCTTCTCCTCCTCTTGGGTAAGTTTGCTTCTTTTTATTCTAGAGATCTCAGGTATGGTGTGAAGTTGTTAGTGCAAGATCTCTCCAGTTTCTTTACCAAAGCTGATAGTGCTATGAATTTTCCTCTCAGTAGTGATTTTATTGTTTCCCATAAGTTTGGGCATGATGCGTCAATATTTTTCATTAAATTACAGAAAGTCATTAATTTCTTCCCTCACCAAGTTATCATTGAGTAAAGAGTTATTCAGTTTCCTCATGCATGTGAGCTTTCTGTAGACTTTCCTGTTCTTGAAGACAAGCCTTTGGCCATGGTCATCTGATAAGAAGGTATTATTTCAATCTCCTTGTATCAGTTGAGGACCAATTACATGACTGGTTTTAGAGAAGGTATCATGACATGCTAAGAATGTGTATTCTTTTGTTTTATGGTGAAATATTGTATAAGTAAATGTTATATTTTTGGTTCATAATCTCTATTAGTTTCACTGTGTTTGTTTATTTTCTGTTTGAATAACCTGTTCATTGGTGAGAGTGGGTTTTGAAGTCTCGAATTATTATTGTATTGGGTTCAATGTGCGTTTTGAGATTAAGTAAAATTCCTTTCATAAATGTGGGAGTGCTTGCATTTGGGGCATAGATTTTTAAAATTGAGACTATCTCTTCGTAGATTTTCCCTTTGATGATTATGAAGTTTCCTTCTTCATCACTCTTGATAACCTTTGGTTGCAAGTCTATTTTATTGGATATTAGCAAGGCAACTGCTGCTTGTTTCCTGAGACCATTTGCTTAGAATTCATTTTTCCATGCTTTTACTCTGAAATAGTGTACTGGCTAGTTTTGTGTCACTTGACACAGCTGGAGGTATCACAGAGAAAAGAGCTTCAGTTGAGGAAATGTCTACATGAGATCCAGCTGTAAGGCATTTTCTCAATTAGTGATCAAGGGGGAAAGGCCACTTGTGGGTGGTGCCATCTCTGGGCTGGTAGTCTTGGGTTCTATAAGAGAGCCAGTGGAAGCAAGCCAGTAAAGAACATCCCTCCTTGGCTTCTGCATCAGCTCCTGCTTCCTGACCTGCTTGAGTTCCAGTCCTGACTTCCTTTGGTGATAAACAGCAATGTGGAAAATGTAAGTGGAATAAACCCTTTCCTCCCCAACTGCTTCTTGGACATGATGTTTGTGCAGGAATAGAAACCCTAACTAAGACAAATAGTATCTGTGTTTGTCATTGAGTTTCATTTCTTGTATGCAGCAACAAGCTAGATCTTGTTTGCGTTTCTAGTCTGTTAGCTTATGTCTTTTGATAGGTCAGTTGAGTCTATTAATATTGAGAGATATTAAAGAAAAATGCCTTCTGGTTCCTGATATGTTTGTTTTTGTAGGTGGCTTTATGTGCTTGAGGTTTTCTCCTTTTGGCTTTGTTGTGAGATGCTATATTAATATCTTGTCCTTTCTTTGGTGCAGCTACATTCCTTGTGTTGGAGCTTTCTTTCCAGGATCCTTTATAGGGCTGGGTTGGTAGATAGATACTGTTTGAGTTTGGTTTTGTCCTGGAATATTTTGGTTTCTCCATCTATTTTGATTGAGAGTTTTGCTGGGTATAGTATCCTGGGGTGGCATTTGTGTTCTATTAGAGTCTTCATGACCTCTGTCCAGGCTTTTCTGGGTTTCATAGTATCTGTTGAAAATCTTAGTGTCCTTCTGATAGCTCTATTTTTGTATGTTACTTGACCCTTTTTATTTGCAACATTTAATATTCTATCTGTGTTCTGTGCATTTAGGTTTTGATTATTATGTGATGAGAGGATTTTCTGGTCCCATTTATTTGGTGTTCTATAGAATTCTTGGACCTTTGTGGCCATCCCTTTCTTTAGATTGGGGAAGTTTTCTTCTATGATTTTGTTGAAGACATTTTCAGGTCCTTTGAGCTGGGAATCTTTGTTCCCCTCTATTCTGATTATTCTTTCATTTGGTCTTTTCATTGTGTCCTGAATTTCCTTGATACTTTGAGTTAGGCTTTATTTTTTTTTGTCCTGAATTTTCTTGGACAGTTCTGTCTATGTCTTCTACTGTATCTTCTACTCCTGAATTTCTCTATCTCTTGTATTCTGTTGGTGATACTTACATCTGTAATTCCTGACATCTTTCCTATGTTTTCTATTTCCAGGTTTGGCTCCATTTGCGTTTTCTTTACTGTTTCTATTTCTGCTTTTAGGTCTTGCATGGCTTTATTCAATTC
The DNA here is from genome assembly GCF_900095145.1 of Mus pahari. Lineage (NCBI taxonomy): Eukaryota > Metazoa > Chordata > Mammalia > Rodentia > Muridae > Mus > Mus pahari. The sequence continues at coordinate 9,057 of NW_018392268.1, read as the reverse complement.
CTTCAAATTTTTACCTATATTTTCCTGTACTTCTTTCAGTGAGTTATTGACATCCTCCTTAACACATTCTATTATCTTCTTGAGATGAGAATTTTGGTTAGCTTCCAGATTTTCAAGTGTGTTGTTCTATTCATGACTTGCTGTGGTGGGAGAACAGGGTTCTGATGATGCCCACGTATATTGCCTTCCGTTGTTTATGGTCTTGAACTTGCCCTTCACCATCTGGTTATCCCTGGTATTTATTGGTCTGGGTGACTGTCTGGCGTCTACCTGTCTACCTTTTTTGTCCCTTGGTTGTTTCAGGTCTCCTGGTAGGTCTGCATCCTTGGCTGTAGCAGACCACCTGTGGAGCCTTCTAATTGGGTGCTTTTCACAGGGGCAGACAAGCTGATGATCTGTTGCCTTGGCTGCAGTAGATCTCCTGGGAGGCCTTCAGATTGTTGGGTCTTCAATGGAGCAGTGAAGCTGTAGTCTAACTGCTCTGATTTCAACTGATTCTCAAATGCTTTGAGTGCAGTGGATCCTCAACTGCTCTGAGTATAGGGGGTCCTCGATTGCTCTAAGTATAGTGGGTTCTCAAATGCTCTGAGATTAGCAGATCAACTAGAATGGCTCAGGATATGATGTCTTCACTGGAGCAGACCAGCTAAGAGTCTGCCCCAGTAGAAACGTCTGCACAGAAGGTACTCCTTTGTATTTACTTGTACTTAGATCCTTATTTTAACTGCTCTCATCCCATTTATGCACAATCAGTGTAATATTCTTAACATGAAACTAATGTGAATTAAAACGTATTTTAAATGTTCTGTGTGGGTAATAAAGATGCATACACATATACATTTAACATTCTCATATGCATGAATATAAATATAACTTATTGCAGTGTTTGGCTAAGTTTTAGCAAATGAGATTCATATACTTCTATGTTGGCCATATAGAGAGGTACTATTAGGTGCTATGGCATTGTTGGAGTAGGCATGGCTTTGACGGATATCACAGGGGGGTAGGATTTCAAGTCTCCTCCTATGCTCAGCCTCCGTTCAGTGTAGAATCTTGTCTTGGCTGTCTTCAAGATTATCTTTCAAGATAATGAACTTTCAGCTCCTTTTCCAGCACTATGTATTTATACATGCTGCCATTCTTCTTGCCATGACAATAATGAATTAAACCTCTGAAAATGTAAGCCAGCTTCAATTATATGCTTCCCTTTATAAGAGTTGCTGTGGTAATGGTGTCTTTACACTAAAATGACACCCAAATTATGACACATGGCAACCATATAACAAGTAAACTGTTTGCTATGTAAGGGTCCATCATTCAGCAAAGAGTGATACCTAGACTCAAATAGAATGTGAACAGAGAGTACTTTATTCTGCGGAGCATGCTGAGGTCTCCCATTACCAAGATAGAGAGAAATCCCCAAATGAGCTTGCAAGCCTAATTTAAAGCACATTAGGTAACTCAAGGATAGGTGGCATTTATGTTGGTTCCAACTCTATGCACATTCCATTTCTGAGTTATGGGGGCTAGAAACTTGCTGAGGAGTTCTGGTAACTGTTACTGAGGAAGTAGCTTAGGAAGTGTAGAAACTGCTGGTGACCCATTTTCTTTCTTTCAGACCAGGTGGCTGGGGCATTCTACTCCATAAGTGTGAAGGCTAGAGTCTGGATTTTTTTCTATTAGTAATTGACTTGCCTGGGTTTGCCTGGACTTGCCTAGTTTTAAGGTCTAGTCTCCTTAACTGCCAGTTTGAAGTCTGTCAAGGAACCGGCCTAACCGTCTCAGTTGTACTTAGATGTGTAATGAGATAGAGCAGAGAGAGATGGAAACATGCGCTTTGGCAGGGAAAGCGGCAGGTGTGAGATTAAAAATGACTAAGAGTAAGAAAAAGCATTTCCATCTGCTCCTGAAGCTGAACCTGTGCCACATGACTCCATACCCAAGTAATGCCTGGAAAAAGCTGGTCTCCCAGGACTGCTGGTACTCCTGTGAGCACAGGTAAGACCAGCAACCATGCTCCAAGGAACCCACCCAGATCCCTCAAATGAAAGGAACCAAGGAGCAGCCTAGGGCAGGATCCTTACTGTTTCCATCTGAACCAAGAGCTGATCCTATGCCATAGCACCTGGATCTGATCCCGTGCCACAGTGCTCCATACCCAAATACCACAAGGATGAGCTGGATACTCCAAAGAGTGCCAATACATCTGTGAGCACATGTAAGACCAACAACTCTGCTCAAATTCCTGGCCCAAGAGGGACCTGCCAACAACCATTAGGATACAGGAAAGAAGAAAAGCCAGGGACAGGATTCTTCTGGTTTCTGTTGGCACCCCAGAGTTGACACTGTGCCAGAACTCTACATACCTAAATATCTCCCAGGGAGAACTGATTGCCAGGAGTGCTGACAAAGTGGCTTGAAGGAGGGACAAGCCACAATCCGAGACAGCAAGAAAGACTAACAGCAGAGATAATAAGATGACAAGAGGCAAAGGCAAGAACTTAAGCAAAAGAAACTAAGGCTACATGGAATCATCAGGACCCAGTTCTCCACCACAGAAAGTCCTGGATACCCCAACACAACAAAAAAACAAGACTATGATTTAAAATCACATTTCATGATGATGGTATAATACTTTAAAAGGAACATAAATAACTCCATTAAAGAAATCCAGGAGAACACAGGTAAACGAACAGACAGAAACCCTTAAAGGGGAAACACAAAAATCCCTTAAAGAATTACAAGAAAATGCAACCAAACAGGTGAAAGATTTGAATGAATCCATACAGAATCTAAAATGGAAAGAGAATCAATAAAAAAAAAAATCAAAATGGGAGACAACTCTAGAGATTTAAAAAAATAAAAAAAAAAAAAAAACCTAGGTAAAAGGTCAGGAGTCATAAATGGAAGCATCACCAACAAATTAAAGAGATAGAAGAGAAAATCTCAGGAGCAGAAGATAGCACAGAAAACATTGACACAATAGTCAAAGAAAATGCAAAGTGCAAAGAGCTCCTAAACCAATCATCCAAGGAATCTAAGACACAAAAAGAAAACCAAACCTAAGGATATTAGGTATAGGAGAGAGTAAAGATTCCCAACTTAAAGGACCAATAAATATCTTCAACAAAATTATAGAAGAAACCTTCCCTAGCCTAAAGAAATTAATGCCCATAATCATACAAGAAGCCTACAGAACTCCAAATAGATTGGACTAGAAAAAAATTCCTCCCATCACATAGTAATCAAAACACTAAAAGCACAAAACAAAGAAAGACTATTAAGAGCAATAAGGGAAAATTGTCAAGTGACATATAAGGGCAGACCTATAGGAATAAGACCAATCTTCTCACCAGAATCTATGATAGCTAGTACATCCTGGGCAGATGTTCTACAGACCCTAAGAGAAAACAAATGTCATCCCAGGCTACTTTACCCAATAAAACTCCCAATTTCTATAGATGGAAAAGCCCACAACAAAAAGATATTCCACGACAAAACCAAATTTTCACAATATCTTTCCACAAATCCAGCCCTGTATAGGAGTATAGATGGAAAATGCCAACACTAGGAGAGAAAGAAAACCATAGAAAGAGCAAGAAATCACTCTTCCTTTAATGAACGCAAAAGAAAATAGCCACACAAACGTTAAAAATAACATCAAAATTAACAGGAAACAACATAATTATTCTGCAATATTTCTTACCATCAATGAACTTACTTCACCAATAAAAAAGACATAGAATAACAGCCTGGATATATGAACAGGACCCACCATTTTTTTCTGCATACAGAAAATGCACACCTCATACACTACCTTAGATTAAAGGGTTGGAAAACAGTTTTCCAAGCAAATGATTCCAAGAAACAAGCACGAGTAGCCATTCTAATATCAAGTAAAATCAACATTCAATCAAAAGTTATCAAAAAAGGGTAAGGAAGGAAACTACATACTCATCAAATGAAAAATTTACAAGGAAGAAATCTCAATTCTAACATCTATGCTTCTAATGAAAGGGCACCCACATTCATAAAATAAACTTCACCAGAGCTCAAAGCACACATTGCACATCATACAATAACAGTGGGAAATTTCAACACCCCACTCTCATCAATGGATCAATCATGGAAACAAAAACTTCACAGAGACACAGTGTACTGGCTAATTTTGTGTCAACTTGACAGAGCTGGAGTTATCACAGAGAAAGTAGCTTCATTTGGGGAAATGCCTCCATGAGATCCAGCTGCAGGGCATTTTCTCAATTAGTGACCAAGCGGGGAGAACCCTTTGTGGGTGGGACCATCCCTGGGCTGGTAGTCTTGGGTTCTATAAGAGAGCAGGCTGAGGAAGCCAGGGGAGGCAAGCCAGTAAAGAACATCCCTCCATGGCCTCTGCATCAGCTCCTGGTTTCTGACCTACTTGAGTTCTAGTCTTGCATCCTTTGGTGATGAACAGCAGTATGGAAATGTAAGCCAAATAAACTCTTTCCTCCCCAAGTTGCTTCCTGGTCATGATGTTTGTGTTGTGCAGGAATAGAAACCCTGACTGAGATACACAGTGAAACTATTGGGGGTTATAGACCAAATGGATTTAACAGATATTTATAGAACATTTCATCCTAAAACAAAACAATATACCTTCTCAGGACCTCATGGTACTGTATCCAAAATGGACCATATAAACAGTCATAAAGCAAGCCTCAACAAATACAAGAAGATTGAAATAATCCCATCAATCCTATCAGATCACCAGGAGCTAAGGCTGGTCTTCAATTACAACAAAAACAGCAGAAAGCCCACACACACATGGAAGTTGAACAATGCCCCATTAAACAATATTTTGGATGAGGAAGAAATAAAGAAAGCAGTTAGAGAGTTTAGAAATTAATGAATATGAAAGCAAAACATACCCAAACTTATGGGACACAATGAAAGCAGTGTTAAGAGAAATATTCATAGCTCTGAGTGCCTCCAAAAAGAAACCAGAGAGAGCATACACTAATAGCTTAACAACATAACTGAAAGCTCTAGAACAACAACAAAAGAAAAAAAATCATCAAACCTAAATTGAGTAAACTGCAAGAAATAATCAAGCTCAGTGCTGAAATCATCCAAGTAGAAACAAAAACAACTATACAAAGAATTAACAAAACCATTAATTGTTCTTCAAGAAAATCAACAAGATAGATAAATTCTTAACCAGAATAACCAGAGGGCACAGAGACAGTATACAAATGAACAAAATTAGAAATGAAAAGAGAGATATAACAGCAGAAACTGAGGAAATTTTAAAAAAAGAGGGAGAGATCCTATTACAAAAGCCTATACTCAATGAAACTGGAAAATCTGGATAAAATGGATAATTTTCTTTTTTTAACTTATTTTATTAGATATTTCTTCATTTACATTTCAAATGCTATCCTGAATGTCCCCTATGCCCTCCCCCTACCCTGCTACCCTGCCCACCCACCCCCACTCCTCCATTGGGTGCTCTGTGTTCCATCCAATAGCTGACTGTGGGCATCTACTTCTATATTTGCCAGGCATTGGCATAGGCTCACAGAGATAGTTATATCAGTGTCCTTTCAGCAAGATCTTGCTGGCATATGCAATAGTGTCTGCGTTTGGTGGCTGATTATGGGATGGACCCCCGGGTGGGGCAGTCTCTGGATGGTCCAATTGATAAATTTCTAAGCAGATATCAAACATTACAGTTGCGCGGGTTGGTGGCGCATACCTTTATCCCAGCACTCGGGAGGCAGAGGCAGGTGGATTTCTGAGTTTGAGGCCAGCTTGGTCTACAGAGTGAGATCCAGGACAGCCAGGGCTACACAGAGAAACCCTGTCTCGAAAAACCAAATATATATATATATATATATATATATATATATATATATATATATAGTTAAATCAGGTTCATATAAACTATCTAAACAGTCCATAACCTCTAAAGAAAAAGAAGCAGTCATTAAAAGTCTCCAAACCAAAAAATATCCCATGACTAAATGGGTTTAGTGCAGAATTCGATCAGAACTTCAAAGAAGACCTAATTATCAATACTCTTCTAATTATACCACAAAATAAAAATAGCAAGAACACTACCCTATTCATTCTATGAAGCCATAGTTATGCTTCGTATTCTCCATTGGAGATGGAACTGTTTCTGTCCAACTGGGAACTAGTCACAATTTCCTTTCAGAGAGGACTTTATAAGAGATTGTTTTTTCTACTTCTGTCATGTTCAATGTTCAAAACAGATTTTAAAAACATATTATTTTTAGCTTCCAATGACATCATGTATACTTAAAAGGCATTTAACCATTAACAATTAGTTTGATGATTTTAAAAATGTCCATTCTGAGTTGTATATTTTAAAATAAATTTTATTAGTTTAATTTTTAAAAAGAAAAAAAGTATCTTCAATTGTTAACAAGTCATTAGTGTAAAAGTCATAGAGTTTGTGTGAGAAAGTCAAAACTGTCCATATTCAGAGATCCAGATTCAATCAGTACAAACACTATGGGAAATATTTCACTTAGAAAGTATTTGAATGGCGAGACCCAAGTAGTATTTCCACATATTCAGCTATACAGGTACAAAGAAACCACAACGGTTAAGGCCCAAGAGAGGAGGTCAACTCTCCAGTCAGAAGCAGAACTGGGCTTTGACCATGTCATGTTCAAATGTTTTTATGTGAGATATAAGAATGAAGCTTATACTAAGACTTAAGGAGATATGACAGGTACAAAAATAGAACAGAGCCTTAAAAAAAAATGTCAACCAGTGACTAGCCCAACTTCGAATCCATTCTATGGGTGGACACCAAACCCTGACACTATTACCGATGCTATGTTTTGCTTGCAGACAGGAGCCTAGCTTGGCTGTCCTCAGATAGGCTCTAATAGCAGCTGGCTGAGACAGAAGCAGAACCTTGCAGCTAAACATTGGATTGAGTTTGGGGAACCCCAGGGAAGAATTAAGGGAAGGAATGAAGAAGTAGAAGAAGATGCCAAACCTATAGGAAGAACAACAGTGTCAACAAACTTGGGTGCCTGGGAGCTCCTAGAGATTAAGATACCAAAAAACAAACAAACAAAACAAAACAAAACAAAACAAAACAAAAAGCATACATGGACTGGTCTGAGATCCTTAGCATATCTATAGCAAAGAACTGCCTTGTCTAACCTCAGTGGGAGAGGATTGACTAATCTTGTAGAGATTTGATGTGGAAAGGAAGACGGATGCCTTGGAATGGGAGCACCCTCTCAGAGGCAAAGGAAATGGGAAGGGGGTAAAGAATTCTAACAGGGTTGATGGGAGAAATATTTGGGATGTAAATAAATAAAATAATTTAAAGAAATTAATAAGTGGATACATTTTTTATTAATCCATTGCCTTCTATTCTGGCTTTCTGCTTTAAGAAAATCACCAATGGTTTATTATGAGAAAAATATTAAATTAAATTTTTTCATAGAGAGTGAAATACAATTACTGGTTCCATGCAAACTTATGTTTATTTTTAAAGGCAGGGCTATCCCATTGTTTATAGGCTCAATTTTTAGTAGTCAGTTCTCCCTTTACCTCATATGGGTCCCTGGGATCCAAATTAGAATTTTAGACTTGTTAGCTTATGTCTTTACATACTGAGCAATCTCACTGACACAAGTCTCTATGTCTAACAGCTTGTAACAAAATCCTGTAAACTTCCTCTGATAAGAAAGAAATATAGAGGGTCACACTGAGTTATTATTGCCTCGTTGATGACTGGAAAATATTACAAAGACCTTGAAGTATAAAACTCAGTAACTATTATAAGGGAAACAGCCATGAGAAATCAATTTATTTAACTGAGATCTGAAACAGATGCTGCTTGAGGCCACATACAACCCCCATCAACAACTGCCAACCCAGTAAATACGTGAATAATAGAACCAACATATATCCTTTTATGACAACTGCCCCCAGTATTCCAAGAGATGAGGGATATTGTAACTTTTATAGCATAATTGATGACATAGGCTTAGACTACAGTTGATAATGGGAGTAGGTCAGTGTTTTCTTTGAATAACAGAACATTCTTTATATTATGTTTCCTCTTTTCTTAAGTTTTCTATTTTCTCTGTTTTGTTCTGGATGATAGATTGTACACTGAGTTTTAAATAAGACAAAAGTGTAATTGGTCTCCAACATTTAGAAGATATAAAAACATAGACCAATCACTTCAAAATATATTATTCTACCAATAAGATAATAATAATAATAATAATAATAATAATAATAATAATAATAATAATAATAATAATAAAATAATGATAACATTTATATATAGACACAAAAAACATCCATTGAATTAATATGTTTGAAATGCCAGGAAAGTTTTTCAGTCCAGAATGTCAACACTACTTGTAATAAAAAGTAGAGTTTGTAGAAATAATGATTTGTTGTATGGATCCTTATTGGACACATGGTATAAATTACCGTGATGTTATTATATTTTATTTTTATTGAGATAGGTTCTCATGTAGCTCAAACTGGCCTGACACTCATTGTATAACAGAAGTTTACCTTGAACTCTGGGTCTTTCTGGATCTAGTACCCAAGTTTTATTGTTACTAACATGTTATAGTACATGGTTTGTAACAAACATTTTAGTAAGAAATCAGATCTACACTGATATTTTCTATTACAATTATCCTGACAGTAATTTATAATTTATTATCAAAAATAAGGTGCATCATCATAAATTTTTTCACACCTTTTTTTTAATTTATTTATTTTTCATTATTTTCTTTATTTACTTTTCAAATGCTATCCCAAAAGTTCACTATACCCTCCCCCTGCCCCTGCTCCCCTACCCACCCACTCCCACTTCTTGAACCTGGCATTCCCCTGTGCTGGGTCATATGAAGTTTGCAAGACCAAGGGGCATGTCTTCCCAATGATGGCTGAATAGGCCATCTTCTGCTACGTATGCAGCTAGAGACACGAGCTCAGGGGGTACTGGTTAGTTCATATTGTTGTTCCACCTACAGGGTTGCAGCCCCCTTCAGCAACTTG
>NW_018392267.1:48672-67100 GCF_900095145.1 Mus pahari | reverse complement strand
TTTTTTACTCTTCAAAAATAAATATCTCAGCCGGGNGTGGTAGCGCACACCTTTAATCCCAGCACTCTGGAGGCAGAGGCAGGAGGATTTCTGAGTTCAATTCCAGGACAGCCAGGGCTACACAGAGAAACCCTGTCTCGAAAAACCTAAATAAATAAATAAATAAATAAATAAATAAATAAATAAATAAATAAATAAATAAAAGAATGTTGGCTGCATCGTAGGTAGAAATGAGGGGACTCAGTAGGCCTTGGGGTTTTAATATAAAGTGAATCTTTCTTCACTATATAGTCTATGGTTGCTAGGGAAACTGAGCCCAGGCATTAAGCCCATATTTTACTTGGCAGGTCCACTGAAATGCTGGCTGTTGTGCATTTTCAATGTCCTATTGTTCAGGTATGATGCCTCACCTTATCTTAATTTGGTTGAGTTGGTTCAATCTCCAGGCTGAGACCATTTCCTATATGGATGTGTTTCTTTTTACTATCATCTGATAATAAAAATTTAAAAATATATATTCAGGCATGGAAAGATTGTTCACTGTATAAAACTCCTGCTACACAAGGGTTAGGATCACCTGCATGCGTTTAATTGCTGTGTGGGAATACCAGATGACAGGTGAGATGTAGGGGCAGCGGAATCCTTGGCAAAAGCTGCTTAGGTAGCCTATCAGAAATAGTCAACTCTGGGTTCAATTGAGAGATCCTGACTCAGTGATGTTTTAAACTCTGAGAGAAAACACCAGAGGTCAATTTCAGGCCTTGACATACATGAGCACATATATATTCATTCCCTCAAGTACACATACACCATATGTAGCCATATACAAGCAAAAAAAATTCCTGCAAATAAATTCGCATACCACCTACATATATAAATAATTATACAAGCAAATTGCAGTTGCTGTATGATGATGCTTCAGTCATGGAGGTACCAGGACTAGTCAGCTGCAGTGCCCCTGCGTCTTAGTCTCCTCACCTGCATTCCTATAGTGTACTTCCTGCCTGGTGAGAAGGTTTGTAGGATCATGGAGAACAGTATGAGGGTCATGGCTCAAAAGGTATCTGCAACTCAGTGGTAGGGTATGCTGTAACGGCAGTGCAAAGATGCCATTCTCTGCCCTAGTCCTTGGTCTCCCTTCCTGGGATACTCATCATCTTTGGCTTCCCAGACACCTGGGGAGGGGGGGAGGCAAAGGAACAGAATGGGGTGCTACAGAGTAGGCAGGGTTAGTCTGGGGTGCTCATTGTGGGCACCTGGAGGATCTGGAGGCCAGCATGCCATGGTGTTGTATGTTCCTAGGTCCTCATGTACTCTAGAGTGCCATACTCCCCTAATTCTCCTACTACCAGCTTACCAGGTGCCAACTAGTCCTCGGCTCTCATACTCTCAGAGTCTCACAGCCCCAAATTCTCATACCCCAGAAACTACTGATATGCTTGTATCAGTAGGTATTTGTGTGCCACAGGTTCTCATACTGCCTTCCCCCAGATTCTCACACTCCAGGTTCTCACCCCCCAAGTTCTCACCCTCCAAGTTCTCACCTCCCAGGTTCTCACGTCCCCCCCCCCATGTTATCACACTCCAAGTTATCACACCCCAGGTTATCACACTCTAGGTTCTCAGCCCCCAAGTTCTCACACTCCAAGTTCTCAGCCTGCAAGTCGTCACCCCCAGGTTCTTACACCCCAGGGTCTCACACTCTAGGTTCTCACTCCCCCCATGTTCTCACTCCCCAAGTTCTCACCCCTCAGGTTCTCACCCCCCCCCAGGTTCTCACACTCCAGGTTCTCACCCACCAGGTTCTCAAACTCCCAGGTTTTCACACTCCAGTTCTCACCCCCCCCCAGGTTCTTACCCCTCAGGTTCTCACCTCCTAGGTTCTTACCCTCGAAATTCTCACCCCCCAGGTTCTCAAACTCCCAGGTTCTCACACCCCAGGTTCTCAACCCCCAGGTTTCACACCCCAGGTTCTAACACTCTAAGTTCCCACCCCCCAGGTTCTCACACTCCAGGTTCTACCACTACAGGTTCTCATCCCCCAGGTTCTCAACGCCTATATTCTCAACCCCCCTCCAGGTTCTCACACTGAAAGTTCTAACACTACAGGTTCTTCTTGTACAAGGACTTCTTCATGTACAAGGATGGCCTCTCAGCATTCTATCACTGGTCACCCTAAATCTGTCTTATTTGTTTAAATCCATTCTAGACTACTTATTCCAGAATCCAAGGATATATACCTATCAGAGTTTCTGTTGTAATGCAACACATGACTTCCTGACCAACTGTAATATACAATAAGTTGTGAAGGCATTTGTAAAGATTAAAATATTCCTTTTAGAGCTGAGGAAATAACACAGTGCTTGACTAGCCTATACTAGGTCCTAAATTTAATTCTCATTTGTACTTTGCTTCATTGTTCATCAATCCAGAAGCTTGGTGTTTGGGTAAGCTGGCTGGCTAAGATTATATAGATGTACTTGTATGTTCTGTACTGTGATGGGGTTACAGGTAAGCTCAGGCACACTTGGGTGTTTAACTGGTGATAGAAATTTGAGTGCAGATGGATGGAAGTGATCTTGCCTTCTGAGCCATGCCCATATAACTATGTTTCACTTGCTAGCATGTAGTCCATTTAGAGACTTCCTCTTTGCCTTACATTCAGAAGCACTTCTTCATTTTAGATGACTCTGCACTCCATAGTATGGGTACACCACCATTTGTACATCTGCAAATGGTAGACTATATTTACATGTTAGATTATAGTTATTTTCCTCTCCACCCTCATTTCATTGTGTACCATAAGTTTGAATATGTTGTACCTTCATTTTCATTAAATTCTTAGAAGTCTTTATTTTCTGTCTTTTTTTCTCTCTGGAGAGAGTTTTCATTGAGTAGGGCATTGCTCATCTTCAATGTGTATGTGGGCTTTTGTTTTTGTTGTTATTGAAAACCAGCCTTAGTCCCTGATGATCTCATACAATGTATGGAATTATTTCGATCTTCTTATATATGTTGACACCTGTTTTGTGACTGAGTATATGTTCAATTTTGGAGTAGGTATCATAAGGTGCAGAAAATAAGTTATATATTTTTTGTTTGTTTGTTTTCGGTTGAAATGTCCTATAGATATATGTTAAATTCATTAGGTCCATCAATTCTCTTATTTTTACTGTTCTTGGTATATTTTCTGTTTCCATGATCTGTCCATTGCTGAGAGTGTGGTGTTGAAGTCTCTCAGTATTTTTGTGTGTGAGGCAATGTGTGCTTTGAGCTTTAGTAAAGTTGCTTTTATGAATGTGTGTGTCCTTGCATTTTGAGCACAGATGTTCAGAATTGAGAGTTATTCTTAGATGACTTTTGCTTTGATGTGTATAAAGTGTTCTTCCTTATTATTATTATTTTTTTTGATAGCTTTTGGTAGAAAGTCTATTTTATCCCATATTAGACTGGATATAATAGCTTTTTTCTTGGGACCATTTGCTTAAAAACGTTTTTTCCAATACTTTATTCTGAAATTGTGTCTGTTTTTGACACTGAGGTTCATTTTCTGTATGCTGCAAAATGCTGGGTCCTATTTACGATGTGTCTAGTCTGTTAATCTATGTCTTTTTATTGGAGAATTGAGTCAATTGATGTTAAGAGACACTAAGGAAATGTAATTATTGATTTCTGCTATTTTTGTTATTAGAGTTGTAATTATGTTTGAATGTGTATCTTCTTTTGAGTTTGTTGAAAGATTACTTTCTTGCTTTTTCTAGGGTGTAGTTTTCTTCCTTGTGTTGGAGTTTTCTATCTATTTTTTTTTTTTTTTTAGGGCTGGATTTGTGGAAAGATATTGTATAAATTTGTTTTTGTCACGAAGTATCTTTGTTTCTCCATCTATGTTAATTCAGAGTTTTGCTAGGTATAATAGCCTGGACGGGCATTTGTGTTCTCTTAGGGTCTATATGACATCTGCCCCGGATCTTCTGGCTTGTTTTGTCTCTGGTGAAAAGTCTTGTATAATTTTAATAGGTCTTACTTTATATGTTACTTGACTACTTTCTCTTACTGCTTTTAATATTCTAGCTTTGTTTTTTGCATTTGATATTTTGACTATTATGTGATGGGAGGAATTTATTTTCTGGTCCAATCTATGTGCAGTTCTGTAGGATGCTTGTATGTTTATGGGCATCACTTTCTTTTGGTTAGGGAAGTTTTATTCTATTATTTGGTTGAAGATATTTTCTAGCCATTTAAGTTGGGAATCTTCACTCTCTTCTATACCTATTACTTTTAGGTTTGGTCTTCTCTTTTTATCCTGGATTTCTTGGATGTTTTGGGTCAAGAGCTCTTTGCATTTTGCACTTTCTTTGATTGTTTTGTCAGTGTTTTCTGTGGTATCTTCTGCACCTGAGATTCTCTCTTCTATCTCTTCTAATTTGTTGGTGATGCTTGCATCTATGACTCCTGATCTCTTTCCTAGATTTTCTATATCCATGGTTGTCTCCCTTTGTGATCTCTTTATCAATTCTCTTCCGATTTTTAGATCCTGGATGGTTTTGTTCAATTCCTTTACTTGCTTGGTTGTGTTTTCCTGTAATTTTTAAAGGGATTTTTGTGTTTCTTCTTTAAGGGCTTCAGCCTGTTTAATCTGTGTTCTCCTGGATTTCTTTAATGGTGTTATTTATATCCTTCTTAAAGTCCTCTATCATCATCATGAGATTTGATTTTAAATCAGAGTATTTTTGTTGTTGTTGTTGTTGTTGTTGTTTTGCTTATGTTCTTGCTCTTACCTCTCACTATCTGGCTATCTCTGGTGTTAACTGTCTCTGACTGTGGCTTGTTTCTCCTGCAATCCTTTGTGTTAGTACTCTTGGGAGACCTGTTCTCTTTGTGCTGAATTTGGGTATGGAGAACTGTTGCACAGGAAAAGCTCAGGGCACTGTGGCACTGGATAAATTCTGTGATCAGATGGATACCGGTCAGATACTATCCCAAGCTACTCCTAGGTTCCTGCGTCCTGAGGGGTTTGGGCAAAAAACTTGGAGCAGAAGTGATGGTCTTATCTGTGCTCACAAGTGTGTCAGAACTCCTGGGAGACCAGCTTTCTTCTGGTAGTATTTGGGTGTGGAACGCTGTTACACAGGATCAGCTCTGGGTGCTATGGCACAGGATCTTATGACTCTTTGTAATGAGATATAGATCACGCACAGGATGGTAGATGTAGTGTCTAAAAAGCAAACTAACAATTTTTACTTTTATTTTTGAAATGTAGTTTATTATTTATTTTATATTTGTTTTTAGTTATATTTGAGTATATTTGTATGTGTTTCTGTGTGTATATGTGTATGCTAATGTGGGTGCCATCAGAGACAAAGAGAGGGCTTAAGGATCCTTGAAAATGAAGTTACTGGTTGTTTTGAGTTGCCTCGGGTGTATGGAGGGAACTAAACTTGGGTCTTCTGGAAGAGTATTAGTGCTCTTAAATACAGAACCATTGCTCCAACCACTTCCTTGGGTAGGGTTGAGGGAGGCTGGTAGTTTAGATTTCTTGTCTGTGACACTGAGGTTTGTAGCTGAGCTGGCTACACACTAAGAAAGATGCCATCATAATGTGCCATAGTCCTATGCTGAATTTACATAGCTCCTCAAATCAGCTCCCACTCTACTACATTTCTGCTCTTCTGTGCATTAGCATGACATATTATCTTTGTGTCTGTACAGACCTCTGAATTTGTGATTCTTTGTATGTCTCCTCCTGCTTTTATTCTCAGAATCTCTGCTTGTTCTAGCTGCAACCTTTATTTTTCCCAAGAGATCTGGAAGAGTTGTTGCTCTTGGGAGGTGCAATCTCTCCCCTGATTCTTTTAGTTATACTCTGCTCTCCAATAATTATGTTACAAAGAAACTTCTATTGAAGTTTTCCTCACAGATTTTCTAGGAGTCATCAACCTGAGAAAACTATCACTTTTAAAAGGAGAGATTTTCTTTTCAAATTATCTCTCTATGTATGTGTACACTTGGAAGTTGCTTGAAGTGGCCAGGTGGGTGTGTTAGGTTTCTGGCAGCCAAACTGACAGGCAGTCGTGGGCAAAATAGCATGGGTAGCAGGAACTGAACTCTGATCCTCTATAAGAACAGTACACACTCTTAATCTTTGAGCTATCTCTCCCGCTTTCATTGTTTCTCATAGCCCCCACAACTATATCTGTGGCAGGAGGTTTGTGCAGGTAGAACAAACAGTTTCTGAACTTGGAGAACGTATAAAATGCTTAAGAAATATTTATCAAAAGGAAGAATTTCTGTTACATTTATTAATTATCATAAATTCTGATTCTAATCATAATGTGATAATCACTGTACCAGACTTCAAATCACTCATCATCATGCCTACACTTCTTATTGTCTGAGGTTACAGTAGAATTCCTCTGTAATTTATTTTCATTTACCTCAAGTTCCTCTAAATCTTCACCTTTTAAGTTCACTTATTTGTGCAACATAAATTTATACCAGTCAGGTTCAAATAAGTATCAATGTTTGGATCAACCTCAGAATAGACATTGGGTATTACGTTCAAGCAACTCAAGACTTGATTTCTAAGTCAAAGGCTTGAAAATAGAAGAATTACAAAGGACATTGTTAAAATGTACACTGAAAAGAATGCAAGACTTTTCATGAACAAATCAAGCTGAATAAATATACATATAGATATTCTGCAAAGAGCAAGAGCTTCACAGGCAGAAATTGCATGTGAGTTTTGAAGTTAAGCTATAGCACAAGTGTGATTTGCAAAATCAGAGAACATAAGGAATGATCAAGAATCTAGAGGACCCTGAACTTGGACAGAGTGGGCAGAAAAGAGGAGGACTGGCTTGAATCATCCAGAGTTGTTACTAAAGAGGATGAAACTGATAGACACCACTAACGCTAGTCAGATTGCAGGGAGAGGAACAGCTAGCAGAAAGGTGTATTAAAAGATTGCTGCCTCTTGTGAGGCTATGCCAGTGCCTGGCAAACACTGAAGTGGATGCTCACAGCCAGCTATTGGATGGAACACAGGGTCCCCAATGGAGGGGCTAGAGAAAGCACCCAAGGAGCTGAAGGGATCTGCAACCCTATAGGTGGAACAATAATATGAACTAACCAGTACCCCCTGAGCTTGTGTCTCTAGCTGCATATGTAGCAGAAGATGGCCTAATCGGCCATCACTGGGAATAGAGGCCCCTTGGTCTTGCAAACTTTATATGACCCAGCACAAGGGAAGGCCTGGGCCAAGTAATGGGAGTGGGTGGGTAGGGGAGCAGGGGCGGGGGGGGGTATAGGGAACTTCCAGGATAGCATTTGAAATGTAAATAAAGGAAATAAAAAAAAAAGATTTAGGGTAAAAAAAATTGACCTAAGTTGGTTTAGGAACATATTAGACAAGTCTGAAATCTAAAAGTCATGTATTTGGGAAAGAAGGCTGGATATACAAGAAAGAAGCTTAAGCTATTTTCCCCCAGAGCAGGGTCAATTTATGCATATGTGTCTGTGCCTATGTATCCATGTGAGTGCATGTGTGTGAGAGTGTGCAAGCAAGAGTTATTTGAGGTATGCAACATATTATCATCACAACATGATGGTTTCACTTACAAACATATTGGAGCATCTTATACCTTAACTGGGATGCATGCTCTCAATAGGCTTGATTGTGTCCAGGTTACAAAACTCTGCAGCATTTACTGTAGCCAATACTGTAGGAAACTAACACAATTGTAGGTATTTCTATATCAAAATATTGAATGTCTCTGTAAAAATGAACCAGTGTGGGCTCTTGTGATAATATTGAACTAAAGGTGCTTGCTATGCAAACAAGAATATTGTGGTAAAAAGGATATAGCAGCCTTCCTGCAATTTCAGTCTTTTAAGGTAGAGATGGAAGATTGCTGGATCAAGTGGTCTAGAACTCTGGCTAACTGTGTCTGTGGGCTCCAGGTTTGATTGAGGTTCTACCTCAAAAGATAAGGTTGGAGAGTAGCTGAACTTTTTTTAGCTCCATTATACTTTAATTTACCATACATCATGCATGCTATTCATTGTTGGCTGACATGTACAGTACACAATTGTATGTGTATGTTTATATGTGTGTATGATTGTAGTATGTATGTATATATGATTGCACTGAATATTACAGAACAGTAGAAGTATAAGATATCCCAAATGTGGGGACAAAAGCTACATAGGATATGAGTGTTTGCAAAGCTATGGAGAATCATGAGACAAGTTTTTGTATCCAAAGGATATGCTTGTATCTTCAGACATTTATTTATTTTTTACTTGCATATATGCAGATGATTAATATTTACTATCAACTAGATAGAATCTAGATCAAACTTCTGGCTCTGTCAGAATGTTTAAACTTGGTTAATGGAGTGGAACAACCCAATAAGACCCATCTAAATGAATGTAAAGGCATGTGGTCCTGGATGGAATAACAAACTAGGAAGAGAGCTGAGCATTAGCATTCATCTCACTTGCTTCCTCACTATAGAGAAAAAATAACCAGATGCCTCATGGTCCAGCTTCCATGACTTCCTCATCATGATAAACTGTACCATCTCACTGGGAGCCCACCTCCCCTTTCATGTTTTAAATTGCTCGTGTCATACAGAGAATAAACCAAGCCAAACACAAGCTATTCCAACTAAATAGCTTGGGAAGAGCCTATAAAGAGAGGAAAACTTGAATCTTTCATCTGTAATTATCCCTAAAAATAAGTGGTGTCACGTTTCTTTTTGTATATCACATCTAATAGAAGTGTCATGGTCTTTGTTCAGCTTCTTAATTGCATGCTGATTATAGCACCATGGTTGTGAGGTTACTGAGTGAGTTCTGCCATTTCATCTCTAGAAATGATATACAAGTTGCATGACTCATTGAGTAATGATGAAGCAGTCCTTGGCATCTAAGTATTTTGTATTAGTGAAATGCCATTCCCTCTATGATGACAGGAATTACATGATTCTGGTTGATGAGTGACAGTGAGCTGACATGGAAGCCAGTTTAGGCAAAATCTGGCCAAGCAAGGAACAGCTACTGGTCTGAGTGAAGACAACAAAACTCCATCTCTCTGACCTTCACGTTTGTTGGCTTTTAATTTTTGTCTTTTAAAATGTTTGTTTTATTTTGCTGTGTGTGTGTGTATGTGTGTGTGTGTGTGTGTGTGTGTTTGTGTGTGTGTGTGTGTGTGTGATATGTTCATCTGTGTGTGTAGGTTTGCATATACAAGCTCACATGCAGTGGCTGAAGGACAATGTTAGGTATACTGGTTACCACTCTCTACCTTATAACTTTGTGACCCAAAGTCTGAAATTATGCTGTTCTCCAGAATTTCCAGAATCTCTTCTCCCCATGATGTTTATGACACTAGATAATAAAAAGGGCATCTTAAGTTTTTACATGGGTACTGAGCACTCAAATTCAGGTCCTCATTGTTGCATAGATCTTATGCTTATCCCAAACTGTATCCCTAGATCCAAGTTTTGGTCTTTCTAATGCATAGAGTTTTTATAGCTTGTTGATTACTTGTTTGTGTGGTCAGCCTAGTCATGACACTGTTCTTCCCTGTATTTCTTTGCATATTTGAAACTTCATAAAGCTGTAGTGAGTAGACAATGATGTCTGTAACATTGTTAAGCTGGATCTGGTACAAAATAAAAACTATGGTATTAATGGTAGGTTTTACACAACACAGAAAGGTGGATTTCTCAAGGTGACAATTGCATTAATGATAATGTGATTCCTGTATTTACATCTTCCGTTCTATGAGATATAGGCTTCTCTTCCTTATATTTTGATGCTTCCTGGCCAGAATTTTACTTTACTTTTTGAGACAGGGACTCTCAAAGCCTCAGGCTGCCCTCAAACTTACTAAGTAGCTAAAGATGGTATTAAAGTTCTGATCCTCAACCTCTATCTCCCAGTTCTGAGATTACAGGTATAGAACATAATGTTAGGTAGTTTTGGAAACTGAAGTCAAGGCTATGCACATGTGTGCCAAGTATTTTACCAATTGTGTCACATTTCTGTCTCTCTGTATAATCTTGAAATGAATATTTAGATCAATGATAGTTACATATAAGGCTTCCTTATTACATATTTTTTCATTAACTTAGAAAAAAAGGAGTATGTAACTTTTATTATTCACTTTGATAAGTTATGAACTTTGTTTTATGAATCATGAGATGTGCAAATATAAAGTCTTCAATTAGCTATATTGTGTTTAAAAGTATTCCTATATCTTGCTCAGTCCTCATTTTTACTTTGTATATATTATTTTAATAAATAAGATCTTCTGTTTTATAGGCTTGAAACACCTGGGCTCAAGCAATTCTCCTGCCTCAGCCTCCTAAGTAAATGGCTGTATTGGCACAACCAGTCGGAACTCTTCTATAAAGATTTATGCTTGCATCTGGGGAGTTGAACAATGTGTGAAAGTGTGTAAGGTCAGGAATGAAAATAGTGTTTGTTTTTTTCCTCCAGAGCTATCCTCATAATTATTTAAGACAGAGTCTCTCATTGGAACTTGGAATACATCATTTGGCTGGGTTTCCTGCCAGCAATTCCCAGGAATCTTCCTATATCTGCCTCCTCACACTGAGATTATAACCATGTGGCACCACACCTAAATTTTTGGCCTCAATTTTCTTTAAAGAACCTCATTTGCTCTGCCCGGCTCTCTTCATCCTCACTTAACATTTTTAGTATGGAAGAGGAAGCATGCTTGCCATATATATCCCTGAGTTCCTAGCATGCAAATGAAAATCAGTAGATTAAGCAAAGCAAATTGCTTCAGGAACATTTACTCTCCTTACCATATGGTGAAGCAACAATGGGTGGCAGAGAAGTAGTGACTCAAATATCTGACTTGTGTAAAATCTTCAACAAGAGAAAATTAATTTTAGAGGAAAAAAGGGCAAGGGCCTGCTTCTGTAGACTTATAGAAAGCAAACATTTGGTAAGAGAATAATGTATTAAGGTTCCCTTTTTAAATGGTTCCTTTAGGAGTCATGACTGAGCTAGAAGGTAGAAGGTAGAGTGCTGGGATGCCTGTCTGCCTTGCCACTGGGGTGTCAGAGTACTGCCAACAAACTTCTCAAGGAAAGGAAGGCAGAAGACAATCTGTGATAGGGATCCCAGTCCGTGAAAAAAGGATGCTGTAGTTTTCATTCTCCTGTGTACCCTGACACTGCTGGGGATTGATCAGGTAGCTTGGCAGGAAACTTGGCCTCATGCCTACCATTCTCAAATCTGAGATTTCCAGGGGTTTAGCTGGCTCAACATTACCAGTTTTCCTATCTGATGGCACGGTCCACTTGACACACAAATTAGTTTGTTCTTTAGGTAGAGATAATGGTGGTGTATGGCAACTATCCAAGAGAATGCCCTTACCTCAACAATCAGTGGCCAGGAGATAGCTTTTCTAGATGTGTATTTTTCTTGTGTCTCTATTAAATATATAAGAGAATTATGTATGATCTCTTACATGTTTGCATGAGGGCATGCAGTAGTCAGAGAGTTTTCTGGACTGTCCTTCCTCAGATGTTGTTCACTTTGATTTTGGAGGTAAGATCTCTCAGTCATCTGGCCAGGCTGCAAGGCCAGGGATCACCAGGAATTTTCTTATTTCCACCTCTTCAGATTACAAATTCTAAGATTCCAAGTAAATACTCCATTCCCACCATATCTTGTGGGAATGGGGGTGAGAATCAGCTACCCATGATTGCAAGGCAAACATTTTGCTGACTGAACTATCCCTTAAGCTCTTGAATATGTTTTTGTTGTTTATTTATGTTGTTTGGTTTATTTGCTTTTACTTAAATACCATCAGTGAAAACAGTATTAATGTGGCTTGTTTTAGGGTGAAAAATTCTTTTTCCCTTTGTGGTCATGTCTGTCTTTCAGAAGCTCACATATTTATCAGCTATAATGAAATCAAACTCAGAGCTGTCAGATTTCACAAGACACTGTAAGAGAATTTTGTGCCTTCCCAGTCTCATGACACATGTCCCTTGGGGCATATTCAATTAAACTCATGAAGAAATGAAATGCTTGGATTGTTAGACATGTTTGACCTAATTTCACACAATTAACTAAAGTCAACCATAACTTTAACTCTTAATGACAAAAAAGAAATAAGCATGATACTATATACACACTTATCAAAAGAAATACAACAATAAAAATAAATGAAATGGTAAAACAAAGCAAAAAAACACAGGAAATAACAAGAAAATGGGTTTAGAGTGCATGGATGAAAGAGAGAGAAAGAGAAGCAGATCTGAAGGGCTGGACTGTTATATAGAAATAGCAGAACTAAGGGCTGGAGAGATGGTTTAATGAGAAAAAGTACTTTTCCCAAGAAATCCTGAATTCACATTCCCCAGGACACATATTTAAATAAAGCCAGAAAGTGCACCTATTCTGTGTTTTTACAACCCTTTTAGCCCATGGCAAATACTATGAAAAAAAAAAAAATTAGGGACCCTGGATAAAACAAGAAGCAAGAGTATAAGAGACTCCTGAGGTTGTCCTCTGACCTTTATATGCACACCTGGGCATACCTGTGCTGGCTAGATTTTGTCAACTTTAAACAACCTAAAGTCATTTCAGTAGATGAACCATCAGTTAATATAATGCCTCCATAAGGTTGGCATGTGGACAAGCCCTGTATACCTATTTCTTAAATAATAGACCAGGCAACCAATTTTAGGTGATGTTATCTAATGGCAGGAAGTACTGAATGGTATAATAAAGCAGCTAGAACAAACTGTGAGGAGTGATCCAGTAAGCCATATTCATTCATGGACTATGCATCAGTCCTTGCCTCCAGATTCCAGCCTTGAGATTCTGCCTTGACTTCCCTGGATGGTGGACTACACCAAGCTCATGATGAAACAAACCTTTTCTTTCCAAAGTTGCTTTTATGCAGCTGTTTTAGAAGAGGAATAGAAACCCTAAGACATGGAGCACATGTGTGAGAAAACTGCAGTTGCATACACACACACACACACACACACACACACACACACACACACACACAAACACATAGAGTGCAATCTAAGAAAAAACAAATTGCATACATTGCCAAATTATCACAGACATATAGAAGTGGTAGATGACATACAGTTCTGCACCTGGAATTGGATGTGAGTATTATGAAAAACATACAGCTGTCTGAAAACCCAAAAGTAAATCACCAGTCCCTCTTCAAACACTGTGACACTGTGTATAGCATCATGTCATGCAGAAGACACAAAGAATTCCCATGATCTCCCAAGTATGACTTTTCCAACAGATCTCTCCTGAGGAGGCCACTGGAGTCTACCTCACAGAGCAATCTAGGAACTATGAAGATAGTGGCCACTGCGTTTTAATTATCTAATCCTGGCATCTATGCCTGCAGCTTAATGTTCTTCTCCAATATATCCTGTATCAACTTGAACTATGTGCAAAACACAGGCTTTCCAAATTTAACTTGTTTGGTCAGGTATTTTGTCATAGCAATGAGAAAATTAATGAAAACTAACATGAGCACCTGAATACCAGGAGGTTGTCCATCATGGAAATTATCTTAGGGGTGGCCAGCAAGAGTAAAGTCATTTTCCCAAAATTTACCCAGTTTGTTTCTAGGCTTCACATTCTTCCTGAATTATTTAGAAGTGTGTGTGTGTGTGTGTGTGTGTGTGTGTGTGTGTGTGTGTGTGTGTNTGTGTGTGTGTGTGTGTGTGTGTGTGTGTGTGTATCTGTGCGTATTGACTACATGGGGGTGATTGTGTTTTTGTCACTTAGCAAATGTTGGAGTCAGAGGACAACATTCAGTGGTTTGTTCTCTTCTAGCATGTAGTGGACAGAGCACATTTCATTATACTTGACAGCAAATGTTATGACTCACTGAGCTATCTCACTGATTCAGAGTTCTCAGAAGTTAGGGAAATGCTCATTTGCTGTCTGCTGTTATTTCCCTTTCATGTTCCTGAGAAAATAGCAGAAACAACTTCTTTCATGTGTTTCTCCTCCTATGAATGTAGGTGTGTTTGGTGACAAACACAAATAATAGGTGACTTCACATATGTGATCAGCATCAAAATGTATTACATAGGTTCTGAAGGTCATATTCTTCCAGCAAAATGTTTTCTCAATAGAGATATCAGGTTTTAGCAAGAATATATGAAGCTTGTTGTGTTCTTTGCATAGGGTGCATACCATGACACTCTTATGTATCTCTGTGCCAAAGAATGTTCTGGAATACTAGAGAGAGTTTCATGAATACAAGTAAAACCTTGCATTGACCAAAGTATAAATTCACTCCAAAGTATAAAAGCTCAACTTCTCTCACTAGTTGTAACTTGGCTGGTAATGAATTATTTGAAGCTCTCTTTGCCCTTGAAGATGATGAACAGTAACTTCATATTTCTGGGATGGGACATCAGTCACAGGGGCAGAAGTCAGCTAAGGTCACAAGGTTATATTGTATCTTGAGCAATGTTGGGAGCCACTGAAATGTTTTAGGCATGACTAGATGGTATAATTCATTACACTCATGCTTCTCAAAACTGTAGGGCATTTTGTGAACTATCATATATAAATTTTATGCCTAAGTTGGGTAATATGGTTTTGAAAATACTTTATTGGCTCACTGTGAATTTCTCTTCATGTATTTTAGTCACACTCATCTCCCCTCTCTCCTCATACCAATCCTCCACTCTTGAAACCTCCCATCCAACAAGGAAAAAAATAATCTCATGGTTGAAGCTGCAATGTGTCAGAGTTCCACAGCATACTCTTTTTTCCACACTTCTTGGCTTACAAATATATATTGCAGTGAATCCTTGGCCTGGTATGAGACATCTGGATCCTAGTATACAATCCTCACTGTTACTTGTTTTGGATATCCAGTTGTTGGCCTGTGTCATCGAGACATTTTAGTTTTGCTTTAGTAGGACCAGTCCTTCATGCAGCCCAACAGTTCATTGATATGATAGATGTTAAAGTAGGCCAACATAAAATTTCTGGATCTGAGCATTAGGGGTATCTGAGCTGGTCATCCCACCAGCTCTTCACCACCCTTATCACTGGAACAATGTCTCTTGCCCTGTCCCACCTGGCCCATCTAAAGCCACAATCAGCAAATAGTTTAAACAGATTTCCTACTCCAAAGCTATCAGGCTGGCTCATCTGTGCCCGTGCCATCAGTAACAGCTCAACTCTGCTGCCCAAGTGAAATGTAAGGCTCATCCCTGAGTGTGGCATCCAATAAGGGACAGGAACAATTCTTTTTTTTTTTAAGATTTATTTATTTATTATATGTCAGTACACTGTAGCTGTCTTCAGACACTCCAAAAGAGGACTTCAGATCTTGTTAGGGATGGTTATGAGCCACCATGTGGTTGCTGGGATTTGAATTCTGGACCTTTGGAAGAGCAGTCGGGTGCTCTTACCCACTGAGCCATCTCACCATCCCAGGAACAGTTCTTTTACTCTCATGACCCCGGGGCCCCATCTCCCACCTGCCACGTATCAAGGGCACCTTTCCCTCATCTCAACCACCTCACAGTAAACAAAAATTCGGATTAGCTCTCCTGAGCTCACACACTCCAGACTGGCTCATTGGTACCCTCCTTCCACATCTAAGAAGAGCACTCCTGTACTGCCAAGGCAAGGTGCAGAGCCCTCTCTCCTGACTCTTGAGGCAGGGCCAGCTGTTCTGCTTTGGGAATCTCAGGGCAAGTTATCCTTCTTGATAGTAGTGGCAAGAAGTGAGAGGAAGAGCCTATTTTCCTTGTCTATACTAGTGTCACTACTGAGCAGACAACTGGCAGTATCATGGAGGCCTAAGTAAGGTCTATACTAAATTAAAGGGTAGTTTCTTACTGTTGCTGGTCTTAAGGATAATCCCTGCCAGCAAATATCTTCAACAAAATTATAGAAAAAAACTTCCCAAACCTAAAGAAAGAGATGCCCATGAACATAAAAGAAGCCTACAGAACTCCAAATAGACTGGACGAGAAAAGACGTTCCTCCTGACACATAATAATCAGAAAAACAAATGTACTACATAAAGATAGAATATTAAAAGCAGCAAGGGAAAAGGGCCAAGTAACATATAAAGGCAGGCCTGTTAGAATCATACCAGACTTCTCACCAGAGACTATGAAAGTGAGAAGATCCTGGACAGATGTGATACAGACCCTAAGAGAAAACAAATGTCAGCCCAGACTACTATACCCAGCAAAACTCTCAATTACCATAGATGGAGAAACCAAAGTATTCCATGACAAAGCCAAATTCACACAATATCTATCCACGAATCGAGCCCTTCAAAGGATAATAAAAGGAAAGCATCAACACAAGGATGGAAACTCCATCCTAGAAAAACCAAGAAAGTAATCCTTCAACAAACCTAAAAGAAGACAGCATCAAGAACAAAATCCCAACTTTAACAACAAAAATAACAGGAAGCAATTACTTTGCTTTAATTTCTCTTAACATCAATGGACTCAATTCCCCAATAAAAAGACATAGACTAATAGACTGGCTACACAAACAGGACCCAACATTTTGCTGCTTACAGGAAACCCACCTCAGGGAAAAGGATAGACACTACCTCAAAGTGAAAGGCTGAAAAGCAATTTTCCAAGCAAATGGTCTGAAGAAATAAGCTGGAGTAGCCATTCTAATATCAAATAAAATTGGCTTCCAACCCAAAGTTATCAAAAAAGACAAGGAGGGGCACTTCATACTCATCAAAGGTAAAATCTACCAAGAGGAACTCTCAATTTTGAATATTTATGATCCAAACACAAGAGCAGCCACATTCATTAAAGAAACATTAGTAAANCTCAAAGCACACATTGCACCTCACACAATAATAGTGGGAGATTTCAACACCCCACTCTCACCAATGGACAGATCCTGGAAACAGAAACTAAACAGAGACACATGGACACTAACAGAAGTTATGAAACAAATGAATTTAATAGATATCTACAGAACATTTTATCCTAAAACAAATGGATATACCTTCTTCTCAGCCCCACATGGTACCTCCTTCAAAATTGACCATATAATTTGTCACAAAAAAGGCCTCCACAGATACAAAAATATTGAAATTATCCCCTGCATTCTCTCAGATCACCACGGACTAAGGCTGATCTTCAATAACAGCATAAAGAATAGAAAGCCAACACTCATCTGGAAACTGAACAACACTCTTCTCAATGATAACTTGGTCAAGGATGAAATAAAGAAAGAAATTAAAGACTTTTTAGAGTTTAATTAAAATGAAGCCACAACATACCCACACTTATGGGATACAATGAAGGCAGTCCTAAGAGGAAAACTCATACCCTTGAGTTCCTCTAAAAAGAAACTAGAGAGAGCACATACTCGTAACCTGACAGAACACCTAGAAGCCCTAGAACTAAAGGAAGCAAAATCACCCTAGAGGAGTAGAAGGCGGGAAATAAGCAAACTTTGGACTGAAATCAACCAAGAGGAAACAAAAAGAACTATTCCAAGAATAAACCAAACCAGGAGCTGGTTCTTTGAGAAAATCAACAAGATAGATAAACCCTTAGCCAGACTAACTAGAGGGCACAGGGACTGTATTCTAATTAACAAAATCAGAAACAAAAACGGAGACTTAACAACAGATTCTGAGGAAATCCAAAACATCATCAGATCCTACTACAAAAGGCTATACTCAAAAAACTGGAAAACCTGGATGAAATGGACAAATTACTAGACAGATACCCAGTACCAAAGTTAAATCCTCTTCTATTCCTTTAACATTTATTTCCTCCTCTTAGTGGCACCCAGGGTCTTTAGGTGTCTGGTATCATGGAAGGAGTGGTCTCAGGAGTACTGTGTAGTACTGTGCATTATTTCACCAGTAATGGGTCATCTCTGATATGGTCTGCTCACCTAACCCTGTGAGATTCCAAACTGGTGGTCATCTCAGATTACATCCCTCTCCATGCCTCATGGCTTAGAATCAATGGTCCTCTTGTGCTCATTCCTGCCAGGGGTCCCTGGTCCCAGGTGGGGTAGTGTTCAGCTTGATCCAACCGGGTTACATGGCCCAAAGAGAGTTATTCTTGTCTCTGGGAGCTATACCAGTCCTCCATAATGCAACCAGACTAGTGGTTGTCTCATGTTTGTTCCCTATATGGCTGTCAGGCACCAGGCACCAGGCATCAGACTGCTAGTTGTCTCAGGCTTAGGTTTCTTTCTTTCTTTTCTTTTTTTTTCTTTTTCAGGGACTGTTAGGCTACTAATCATTCAGATGTTCACAGCTCACACTTACTATAGACAAAGCCTGTCTTTCTGTCATCTACTGATGCCTACATGGCATAAACCTAACATTATGTGACTCCTGTGACACACACACACACACACACACA
>NW_018392267.1:35943-48573 GCF_900095145.1 Mus pahari | reverse complement strand
TATATATATATATATATATATATATATATATATATATATATATATACTAATGTGTGAGTACACAAAGACCTCTCTAAGCCTGCTATGGATTGTAAGCAAGGGGACACAATTTGGTCTTGTCTTTGGCTCTGTGGTTTGGTGAAAACTATACTTATTGAAATACATCTGTGAATTAGTAATCAGTTATTAAATGAAGATGGATTGAACCTCTGTCTAATATTTGTCTAATATTATAAAAGTTAATTTTTTAAACTTGGGATGTATAAATGGAAGAGAGTATCCTTTTTGCTGGAGAATATCTCAGTTGGTAGACTGTTTGCTTTTCAGACATGAAGACCTATATGTGATTCTCAGATCATATGAAAGCCAGAGAGGTTATATGCACTTATAATCTTTTGCTAAGGAGGTATAGACAAGCAAATCCTTAAAGTTCATTGGTCAGCCAGCCTATTCAAATAGGCCAGGAAAAAAATAACATTTTTACTACTAAGAAAGAAACCTTGGAATTAACTATTGACCCTCTTATATGCAAGTACATGTACACAAATACATGTACACACATGCACACACACATACACACACACACACACACACACACACACACACACACACACACACACATGTCCCTAAGATGATGTCTACATATTTTACTGCTAAAAACATATAGCAGTGTATATACAATTTAAATTCATTACCCAATTATCAGTTGAACCTTGGTGCCATTTGACAACTATGATGCAGTGTTACAGGGCACACATACATTGTTCTTGGAAGTTCTTTATCACAAAGAACATAGCCCAGTATGTTGATCATTCTTTCATAGTATACTGTGAGGACATACAGGCATAATGCAAATCAAAAGTGATCAGGGACAGAGGTTAAAGTAGATGAAATACTGAGATGGTCTAAGAAGAATGCATGAATTATAATAAGGCAAAGGTACATGACAGTTAGCTTTACCTGTTAACCTGATATATTCTAGAATCACATGAGGAGAGGGTATCACTGAGAGTTTGTGAATATTGTGTTGGCCTGAGGATATGTATGTATGGATTGAACTAAATTAATTGGTGTGCGAAGATCCAGTCCACTGTAAGTGACATCATTCTCTAAAGAGGTATTCCTTTCTTTAGTTAGGTTTCCATTCCTGTGAAAAACACTCTAAGGATAGGGCTTATTTCATTTTATAGTTACAGTGCATCCTGAAGAAAAGTCAGAGCAGAAACTCAAGGCATGAACCAAAAGTCTGGAACTAAAGGGAGTCAATGGAGGAGTACTACTTAATGGCTAGTTCTCAAGGTTTGATCATCTTGCTTTCTAATGCCACATAGGACAATCTTCTGAGGAGTAGCATTGCCTCCAGTGACCTGGTACCTTCCATTTAAATCATTAATGAAGAAAATGCCCTTTACACTTTCTTATACTCCAATCTGGTAGGGCATTTTCACCATTGAGGGTCCATTTCAAAAATGTGTCCTCCAGGCTTTAGGTACCTCATTAAATGGAGGTGTTTTGAGGATACATAACTCCAGGTCATGTCCTCTACCTGTGGTGGTGGTGGTGGGGAGGTCTTGTGACATTGCCCTTATGTGACTGATGACAACAAATCTATGGAGGGCTGTGGGGAGGGGTTGTAACTAAGTGACAGCAAGGTGCCCAGGAGTGGGGTAATATGCCTTCAGTCCCTTCAGGGTCACCAATTTCTAACCTTTGTTCAATCAGGAACCACGCTGCCTTTTTAAATCCTACAACTGATGTTACAAAAGTCATATCGAAATTGTGACTTGAACAACAGGGTTTAGACTGCCTGTCTTTATAAATGCCAATAAGCTGAGATTTTGTGATCTGCAAAGACAGAGAACTACTCCCTGAATCAGTTTTTCCAACCTATGCTCAGCTACCAAACTTTCTAGGGAATTAAAAGAAAAGTGCCCATCATTCCAAGGTTTAGTCTTGTTCTTCTAGTTAGGTGATTAATTGTGTCACTGAAATTTTTCTCATGACCATCTCTGATTGCTATCATGCTTTTCTGTACAGGATTATTTTTTCTACACTCTCAAGGTGGCATATAGGTCAAAATTCAACTACAAACAAAGAATTGTTACGATGTGGAGTTATGGATTCTTTTCTAAAATACAAAATACAAATGTGCTTTTATAAAATGAGGCAACTAGCATTTCTTTAATTATGACAGCATTTTTGGGTTACCCATGATTTTATTTTGGTGGACTAGTGTCCAAAAAAGTAACTAGCTATAAAAGTACAAAGAACTAGTAGATTTTACATTTTAGTTTTAAGAGTTTAAAGCAGAAACCCAGGAACCAGAGATGATGGATTTTAGGTAAAAGTAAAATACAGTAAATTCATAACGGCATGAAAGAGAGAAGGAGGAAGGGAGGGAGGGAGGGAAGGAGAGAGGAGGGAGAGAGGGAGGGAAGGAGGAAGGGAGAGAGAGAGAGAGAGAGAGAGAGAGAGAGAGAGAGAGAGAGAGAGAGAGATTCCACAGTGTAGGAGTAGATATACAGGAAACTACTAGGCTGGGACATTGTAAAGGACACAGAGCTGAAACATATGCATGCTTTGAAGGTAGAATTTTAACCTTCTAAAGTCAAAACATCACCCAGCAGACACAGAGGTATTTGATTTCGATGAGTCTAGACTATATAAATCTGGGCTCTGTGTTTCTAAAATGCATCAGAGAAACTGTTAGCACTGTGACTAGTAACCAGTGTACATTATCAACACAGTGAAGCTTGTGTAAGTCTAGTAATGTGCTGCCTACTCAGGAGGCTCTCTGTGAATATACTGTTTTTAAATAAGGCTAAGTGTTATTTCACTGAACTCAAAGATGAATTCCCACAATAATGTTGGTGGACCTCATGTAATAACTGATAGTAAAAGAAATGCAGTGATACCTCCCAAATAAGAAGGAACTGATAATATGTGTTATGGGACCTGAACTACAAATATCCACAGAGGCCCTGGCATGCCAACCTATTCTGAAAATTTTGGACATAGCAAACTTGTCTTAGCTTTATTAAGAATCTTTACCCATGACACATGCTCCCAACTGGTGTCAGATATTCTAATGATAAATTTAAAGGTTCATAGAAACACATAAGAAAACAATGGTGTTTTTCATGAAGTATGACCAACGTCAATAAAAATCTACACAAACTGAGAGGAAAATTTGGGTTTCAGATACTCACCTTCCCAACACAAATCCAGTTCTTGTAGGATGCCTGAATACCCTACTGGGTAATGGGTGACTGGGGCATGCCTTAATGGGTAAAGTACTTGCCAGTTATCTTAGTTACTTTTTATTACTGTAAAAATTACCATGACCGAGACAATATATAGAAGAAAGAAATTATTTTGGATTATTATTTCATGCCTTTCAATGATGGTGGAGCAAAGGCATGGATGTCAGCAGTACAAAGCTGAGTGCTCATGTCTGAAAACACAAGCAAGAAGTAGAGGGATAAAACTGGGAGGAAACCATACCCCAAGGTATGGCTTTGAAATTTCAAAACCTGCTTTCAATTGAAATTCCTTTATCAAGGCCATACCTCTTAAACTTATTCAAATACTGCCATAGTGCCACCAACTAGGAACAATATATTCAATTTCCATAGCCTGTAGAGGACATTTCAATATACCACAGAAGCAAGAAGGACCAAAAGCATAGATCATAGATTAAGAATACATACACACATACATACAGACATACATACACAATACACACAAATATACATATTTCAGTTGTATGTTAGTAAGCCCATATATATGGGGCCATAAGCACCTATCATCCCAATGCTAAAGAGGGATTGCATCATGATGCTATGATAGGTGATGGAACATTATGAGGGAGGGGCTTATTGAAAAGTCTATAGGTCACTCAGGTACTACACATGAGGCAGAATAAGAGAGTTCTCATGAAACTGTGTGTAATTCTCATAACATTGATTTCATGAATGAGCAAGATTGATCTCTCTTAGTCTCCTCTGATTCCTGTGTCAGGACATAATATTTCCCTTTTACACATGCTCTCTCCTCTGAACTCCTTTACATTTGTCAGAGTGGGCAGTGTGCTACTTGATATTCAGCTTATGATTTTAAATAACATATGATCTTAAATCAAGATTTTCACAGACCACCCACCATTAGGCTTCTTATTTAAACAATGAAGAAAAGACTAATACAATGTGTGTCACATTTCTGAATCTACTTTTAGAACTTCTTTAATGATTACACTGTACTGATCATACTGATATCACTGCCAAGTTTGAGCATAATTTTCCCTTTCTCCTTTTCTCTGCTCTACTTTAGGTATGTATCTCGGACTAAAGTTTTTTCCTTTAAATTCATAACCATTTTGATCTTGACAAGGAGCTTAATATTCAGTATTAACTGGTTATATATTATTCTTAGAATTTGCAAATTCTGCTCTAAGCTAATGAGTACAACATGCTCTTGTGGTCCTCATTTCCTTCCTGCACATTTTTCCTTACCCAGCTTCCCTCAATGCCTTTTAATCTTCAAACATGGGAGAGTAATATCTTTAGGAATTGCATTGGAGTTTAAATTCAAATGCTTGGATAGTATAGACATGAATCCTTGGACAAGTAATTTAGACATTTTAGATTTGGTTTTCTTATCAGAAAAGGATGATGATAAGATTGAATGTCTTTCAGGATTAATATGAAAATCTCAGTGTATGTCCTGGCAAAGTAACTTCCCTCTTTGCTATGACAAAATAAGTGACAAAGCACCTTAAATAAGGCAGGGTATATTTTGGCTCATGGTTTGAAGATACAGGTCAACAAGGTAGGGAAAGCATGGGGTCAAGAACACAAAGCTCCTGTTCACATTCTATCCAGAGTCAGGAAGAGAGAGATGGATACTAGTGTTCTCCTTCATTTATCCTTTATAGTCAGTCTGGGACACTAGCCCATATAAAAGTGCCATCCACATTTAAGATGTTTTTTTCACTCGTGGTAATCTCAAACTACAAAGTCCCTCAAAGATGCATCCTTAGGTCTTATTTGTACACCCTGGAAGGGATATATTTGGCATTATCCCTCACAGAGGTGAAATCCCAATTCTTCTAAACCAAGCAGTCTTGAAACAGTGACATGATATTATATAATGACTGTAGTGATTGGCTATATCCATTCTCAACAAAAGAGATAAAGCAAGAAAGTCCTCACCTGTTTTAAATTTCCATGCTATTTCCAAGACTCTAGGAGTCTAGGGAGAAATTTTCTTGAAAAAACTTATCAGAATGAAGCATAATTAGTATGAGTATCTGATAACATTCTCTTTAGAACTCAGAGTGCAACCGGTTTGTGCACTTTTAAAACATTTTTTTCATAGAATTTAATTGGTAGTCAGTCTGTGATTTTTTTTAATGTTAACAGACATATGGCTGTTTATTAAAATATATTTATTTCCCAGCTGCACAATTTTATGTTGTTCAGTACATTTCACATTTATGGACAATTTTGTTTGTGTAGAGTTCCTCAAAAAACACATTCTCTTCCTATTTCTATAAAGCCAAGCCAATTTCACATATGGAGGGCTATAGACAAGAATTATAGGGGATTTGGAGAAAGTGTTTTGGCAAATTTCTAAATCAAAACTTGTTTTCCATTCTCAAATTGTTCCTAATCCTTTTGCAAGATACCTTTATAGTCCTCCAGTCTTACATGCTGGCTATTATGATGGTCTAAATCTCTCTGCTTGGCAGCAGCCTCTGTTTTCATTAAAACTCATCAAAACATGCATAATGTAGTAGGTAGGGAATTTCATTTGAGGTCTCTCCAATATTTCAAGCTATAATTTTTAACTGTGATTGAAGTGATAAATTATCATTGTAGCTATTGAAAGCAAGAAAGAACTGAATCAACAGTGTGCCGTTTATTGTTACCCTGGTCCTGAAGTTAGAACAGAGGCTATGATTTAGTCATAGTCTACACACCTGTCTGTCAAGATAAGGTGAATAAAATTTGCAGAGAATAGAAGAAATCCATGGGTATTTCTTTTTCCTCACACTGTGAGAGTACTTACCGTATTGGACAAATGTAGTAAAAATCAAAGTAGAATCTTATTTGTGTCATGGTATTTGTAATGTATTTTTGTGCTGGCACCTTCCAACTGTCAAGCAGTCTACTTCTAACAGACATAGACACACACTCAAGAATATGTATACATGTTCCTTTGAAGACACGACACATACATATGCACAGAAACATATGAACACACACACACACACACACACACACAATTATACACAGCAGAAGAATGTGCAGTTTCCATTGTTCTACCAAAGAAGTGAACAAGAATAAGATAGGCCAAGGTCTCAGATTTATTTTTATTAATTCATAATTCTTAGTCATCATTGCAGAATTAGTTTTCCAGGTGAGATTCCAGCACAATCAGCAAGGTACTTGCATTGCAAGCATTAGGATGTAGTTTTGACCTCTAACACACTTGCAAAAATCCAGCTTTTCTGGCAAGTACTTATAATCCTGGCACTTGACGAACTGAGTCAGGTAAATTTCAGGGCTGAATACCTAACCAGTATAACTCAATCAGCAAGTTATGAACAAAAATAGACTTTGTTATGAAGAATCTACATGGGCAGTATATATCCTAAGGAACAGTATTCAAGGTTATTTTCTGGGATTCACAAACATTGGCAAGCATGTGCACATGTATGCATATAGCTCCACACAAACTATTGTTGTCAAATACTATTACTTGAATTAATACTATATATTGAATAACTACCAGATATTTACTTGGGGAATCATGCATCATTAGTAGCTAGCAAAGCTTCCATAATAGTATTACTGAATAGTAGAAACAGGGTTGCCATGACAGTTATCTAGATTGGATGCCCTAGCCCTATGAGAAATGTTTTCTGTCACAGAAGATCTAGACAACTGTCTTTTATTGTCTACATTTATATCTGTTGGGCTACTGCTCTAGTCAAGTGATGATAATAGAGAGAATTTTTATATTGGGGGCTGGAGATTGCTCAGTATGCAATATCCCTGCTATGTAAGCATGGAAACTGAGTGTGAATTCCCAGTATTTACATGGAAATCAGTTTAAAAGTACAAATGTATCATCTCAGTCCTGGATGGTAGATAAGCAAATCCCTGGAGCTCAATGCCTCATCAATATAAGATGGAATACTTACTACTGAGGAAAGAAACCTTATCTGCCTGTTGCTACTACATATACGCACATACTCTGAAAATACTGCCATATGTAAATGTATATATATATATATATATATATATATATATATATACACACACAGAAAGAGAGGTGGCAGAGAGTGATTATTAATAAATCTCCAACTTTGCTTTTTATTGGCTATTATTGAAATCTTTTGTATGAAAAACTACAAATTCCTGTTTTTTTTCAACCTGAGTCCTTAAAGGAAGAATGGAACTCTTCGGGCTGCTAATAGTGACAGGGTGGAACTGTGCCTTTATCCCTTTACCTCTGATAGAAGGACTTAAGTTTCCTTTACTAATGTTCTGACTAGCACTCTCTAATTTTTAATATCTGGTAATCTATTTAGCTGACAATTCACTGCAAGAGTAAGCCAGATATTCACAAGAAACTGGATTAAAATATATTGAGCAAAGGTCTTGATTTTGATTCACAAATAAATAATTTTAATAGGCAAAAATATAATAATTCAAATGATGCAGTGTTCTGAGTATCTTAGCAGATGAGGACAATTCTCACATCTTCATATTGTCTCCTATTAAACATGGTTAACCATAGCTAGAATATTGGAACTTAAAATGACAGAGCTATATGGGGACGGAATGCCATAGTCAAGTCAATGTTTTTAAAGATTCATTCCTGCTTTGGGTGAAGTTGGAATCAGGATGAAGAGAGCTGAATTTTGGTCATTCTTTTTCTTTCTTTTTTTTTTTTTATTATTATTTTCTTTATTTACATTTCAAATGCTATCCCGAAAGTTTCCCATACCCTCCCCCCACCTCTGTTTCCCTTCCCACCCACTCCCACTACTTGGCCCAGGCCTTGCCTTGTGCTAGGTCATATAGAGTTTGGAAGACCAAGGAGCCTCTATTCCCACTGATGGCCGATTAGGTCATCTTCTGCTACATATGCAGCTAGAAACACAAACCCAGGGGGTACTGGTTAGTTCCTGTTGTTGTTCCACCTACAGGGTTGCAGCCCCCTTCAGGTACTTGGGTACTTTCTCTAATACAAAAAAAAAAAATGACAGATTAATTTTGGGAAGACTGGAGACTATACCATAGTTTTTTAGTTCCTCTGCCTTTGATTCTGTCTGTGTCTGGGATGAGGGTAGAGGACTTTTTCATTCCACCTATTGTACTTGTGCATATATGAGTGTTGTGAGGGTTCTAAAGGTCAAACAACAACTTTCTTGATTCAAATTTCCCCTTTCTTCATGTTGATCCTTGCCAGAGTTCAGCCTGTGCCTTTAAAGATAGGTACTGAGGTGGTACACATCTTCAGAAGGAAAGAAAAAGACTGCTGGCCTTTTAACTCTCTTATTGTTTTGGGGGCCAGAAGCAGATGGCCTCTGACAACTCTCTCACTTAACTCTCTCAGCTATTCAGTAGCTGTAAGCCACTTGCTTCTGACAATTAACTCCTCCTGTTAGCAGCAGGGATTAAGAAGTTGGTTACTCAGGACCTTTGTATCTTGACTCTTGGTTCTCTCCCTGATCAGATAAGGGGCTCAGAGTTTCTTAACTCTTTGTGAGCCATGAAAAAAAGGAACAGGAAGAATATCACACAGTGAGAAAAGAACATTCACTCTGAATGAAATCGAAAAAGAGGCTCCTGTCAAATTTACAACATACATATACAAATACATACATACAAACATGCATACATACATGCAAATATACATACACATACATACATTTGATTGATGGAAAAAAGCTCCAACAACTTCACACATATGTAGACAGACAGACATTTTTTGGATGGATCAAAGCTCCAACAAGCAAATTCCAACAACTTTTATTGCATTTCTCAGTATTTATACTATCTCTGCCTATTATTGTGTGGAGTTCAATGTGTGTTTTGAGCTTTAGTAAAGTTTCTTTTTTGAATTTGGTTGATCTTGCATTTGGGGCATTAAATGTTCAGGATTGAGATTTTCTCTTGGTGGATTTTTTCCCTTGATGAATATGAAGTGTCCTTCTTCATCATATTTGGTAACTTTTGGTTGAAGTCTATTTTGTTTGATATTAGGATAGCAACTCATGCTTCTTTCCTGGGACCATATGCTTGGAAGTCATTTTCCATCTTTTTACTCTGAGATAGTGTCTGTCTTTGTTTTTGAAGTGTTTTTCCTGTATGCAGCAAAATGCTTGGTCTTGATTTTATATCCAGTCTGTTATCTTGTGTATTTTTTTATAGCTAAGTTGAGTTCTTTAATATTGAAAGATATTAAAGAGAGATGACTGGATGTTCCTGATATGTTTGATTTTCTGGGTCACTGTATGTGCTTGTGGTTCTCTACTTTTGGCTTTGTTGTGAGATGCTTAATATCTTGTCCTTTCTTTGGTGCAGGTATCATCCTTGTGTTGGAATTTTCTTTCTAGGATCCTCTGTAGGGCTGGGTTTGCAGATAGATACTGTTTGAATTTGGTTTTGTCCTAGAATATTTTGGTTTCTTCATCTATGTTGATTGAGAGTTTTGCTGGGTATAGTAGCCTGGGCTGGGATTTATGTTCTCTTAGAGTCTGCATGACCTCTGATCAGGCTCTTCTGGCTTTCAAAGTCTCTGATGAGAAGTCTGTTGTAATACTGATATGTATACCTTTATATGTTGCTTGGACTTTTTCCCTTGGAGCTTTATTATTCATTGCTTGCTCTGTGCATTTAGTGTTTTGATTTTATTTTCTGGTCCTATTTATTTGGTATTCTATAGGCTTCTTTTACTTTTATGGTCTTCTTGTTCTTTAGGTTGAGGGAGTTTTCTTCTACAATTTTGTTGAAAACATTTCAGGTCCTTTGAACTGAGAATCTTTGTTTTTCTCCTATTCTGATTATTCTTAGATTTGGTCTTTTTATTGTGTCCTGAATTTCTTGGATGCTTTGGGTTAGGAGTTTTTTATATTTTGAATTTTCTTTGTCAGTTGGGTCAATCTCCTGTACTGAATCTTCTACCCCTGAAATTCTCTCTTCTATGTCTTATATTCTGTTGGTCATACTTACATGCGCTGACCTATTTCCTAAGTTTTCCATTTCTATGTTTGTCTCCATTTGTGTTCCCTTTATTTTTTCTACTTCCAAATTTATGTCTTGGATCACTTTATTCAATCAATCACCTGATTACCTGCATTTTCCTGTATTTCTTCCAGTGAGTTATTATCCTCCTTAAGGGACTCTATTATCTTCATGAGATAGGATCTTAGGACAGATTCCTGATTTTCACTTGTAGTGGTGTATTCAGGGCTTGCTGTGGTTGGAGAACTGGGTTCTGGTGATACTCACATATTTTGGTTTCTTTTGCTTATGGTCTTGTGTTTAGCTTTCATCATCTGGATATTCCTGGTATTTGTTGGTCTGGGTCACTGTCTGAAGACTGCCTCTTTTGTCTCTTGTTTGCTTTTGGTCTCCCGGTAGACCTGCAACCCTGGCAATATCAGAACACCTGTGGGGCCTTTTAATGGGGTGCTTTTCACAAGGGTAGACAAGCTGCTGATCTGTTGCCCTGGCTGCAGTAGATATCCTGGGATGCCTTCATAATTTTGTGTCTTCACTGGATCAGTCAAGCTGTTGACGAACTGCCCTGAGTGCAGTGAGTCCTCAGCTGCTAAACTGCTCTGAGTGCAGTGAGTTCTACTGCTCTAAGTGAAGTGGGTCCTAAACTGCTCTAAGAACAGTGCGTCCTCAACTGCTTTGAGTGCATCCAGTCCTCTAGGATGAAGCAGTATATGGTGTCTTCATGGGAGCTGACCAATAAGGAGTCTGCCCCAGCCACAAGGACAGGGCAGAAAGGGTGGAAGGAGTGGAGGCGGAGTGGTATTGGGCAAGGCAGAAGTTTTAGTGATTGATGGGTCCCAAGTCCACCAGGTTCCCAGCAGCAGCTCAGGAATTCAAGAATTGGTGTGGGGTGTCCTTTCCAACTGCTCTGAGTAAAGCGGGTCCTCTAGGATAGATAAGGATATGGTGTCTTCACAGGATCAGTCCAACTAGGAGTCTTCCCTAGCAGAAAGGTGACTTCTTTATTTTCTAGTGCAATTAGCCCATGACACATGAAGGTTTCAATAGCTCTATTTGCAGCTTTTATTCTAGGTAGTACTTATATACATTTAGGAATTATATAAAATCCTTTTCAGGAACTGTGAAATCATCAATTAATTTATATCATTATTATACAAGATATATATATATATATATATATATATATATATATATATATATATACAATATATCTTCATGTTGATCTGCAGAAAACCTGCCCAATAGGGTCACCTAATGCCCCCAAATCATTAAGCTATGGAATTGTTACAAGAAAGGCATATGAGCAGAAAGGAGCAAGCATAAGATGAAGTTTCTTTTCGTCTTGCCTCTCAGAACTCACCTATCTCAGGTCATCTAAAATGGTGGACCATTTCCCGAAAACTCACCTGCATGCCTTAGCTTTTTCTATATGACTTCTAAAATCATCCCAGGAAGTAAACTTGAAAACAAATACTGTTACCCAGTATACCAGCTCATTAGCAATGCCATTTTAATAAAACTTTAAGCATGGTGGTTTAGAGAGAGTGGTACACAGATGAATAATGGGCAAAGCCTGATGTTAATATTGGATTGCCAGAGAAAAACTACTCAGTGCCTTATTTATATGCCTTTGGCCATATAAATTATTTTGGTAGCTCTCAGGGTATATCTACAAGGATTCTTAAGAGACCCCATCTACTTTTTTCTTATTTGATAAGTCCCTATCATTCTTACTGAGGCTATGGAGCGCTCACAAAAAATCAACCTACCATGACCACACTCCAGAAGACCCAGTAAGCAGCTGGAAGAGTCATTGTTTGTGTGGATATTTGCACACAAACAATGGAAAGAAGCTGTTGACACCTGTGTGGAAATAGGGAAGGCTGAAAGAAGCTGAGGATGAGGGCAACCCTGTTGGAAGACCAGCAGTCTCAATTTCTCTTGATCCCCAAGATTTCTCAAACACTGGACGACCAAATAGGCAGCATATACCAGCTGATATGAGGCCCCCAACATATATACAGCAGAGATCTGCTTGGTCTGTGTTCAATTGGTGATGATGGACCTAAACCTCAAGAGACTGGAGGCCCCAGGGTGTTTAGAGGTTAGGTGGGGTGGCAGGTGCAGGGGATATCCTCATGGAGACAGGGTTTTGAGGAGGAGGTATGGGATATGGAACAGCTGGAGGGTGGACCAGAAGGGGGGGGAATAAAATCTGGAATGTAAAAATCAAAATATCAATACAAATTTAAAAACAGAAAATTTTTACATGTAAACTTTTCTTTCTCCTCTTTCTCCTTCCCCACTCTCCCTCCCTCCCTCCTTCATTTCCCATTCCTCTCTGTGGTGTGTGTGTGTGTGTGTGTGTGTA
>NW_018392267.1:18991-35868 GCF_900095145.1 Mus pahari | reverse complement strand
ACAGATATAAACACACACACACACACACACAGAGATAGAGAGAGAGAGAGAGAGAGAGAGAGAGAGAGAAAGAAAGAAAGAAAGAAAGAAAGAAAGAGAGAGAAAGGCATAAGCCAAATCAATATAAAGAACATTCCTGGATTACTGCACCTTAGTTTATGAGACAGATGCCTACAGAATCCAAAGCTGATTACTTCCTCTTGGTTAGTTGTCCAATGAGGTTGGTCTGTCTCTGCCACTCCAGTGTGGATTCTGTTATCCAAACCTAGGTCCTTGAGCTCATGAAGTGAGCTTTACTGATTGAACCATCCCTGTAGATCCTATTTGTTTGATTTTCAGGTGTCTAAATTCTTTTTTGAAGGATACCTAGAAGAGGAAAGATTAATTTTGGCTCCGAGTTCCAGAGTAGTCTATCACTCATGGTGGGGAGGGCCTTGTGGAGCAATGCAGTCTGGGAAAAGCACACAAGAAAGCACAGCTACTTAGTTTTTTCCTTCCCTTTTATCCCATTTAATTCCACCACTCTAGGAAACTGTGTACATGTATTCCATTTTTAGTGATCTAGGTACTTTACAAGTCAAGATTAAAATAATTTTTAATCTTCACAGTGGGCTTCTATGACATAGATTTTTATGGAGAGCATCCAATAGTTATACAAATGTCCCACGTAGTTTTTTCTTGATTCCTTACTCATGGTGAGGACACTGGAAAGTAAACCTCTTGGGCCATGTCTCTCCTTGGAACCTCCTGTCAGCAGAAACAAGTTGTCAGGCTGTTTCAGTTTGAGGATTCTTGGTTCTATCACTTGGCTAAATTTTGTGCCAAGTCTCTGGATAATTTAATATTAATCAGACAGGTGGTTCCTACAGACATATGGTGAATATGCATGTTCCTTACCATCCCTCTGCTTTCTACAGCAGTACATTCCTCACATGTTACACTATAAAAAAATGTATGGTAAAAAGCAGGTTGATTTGGGACCACACTTTAAGTGTGCATCATGGCAGGATTTAGAGATGTCTATGCACATTGTCCGTGCAGTAAAGAAACAGAGACAGATTTATACCAGTGTGCAGTTGACCTGTTTTGCAAAGTTTGAGACACCAGGCTATAGCTTGTATATGTGGACATCTGCGTAGAGGCCATTCTATCTCAGTTATCACAGTTTGGAATCCTCCTCCCTGAGTGTCTCAGAGCCTTTTCTACTACATCTTGACCATATTAGCCATTATGAACACTAATGAAGCCAAAATGTAACATTGAACTTTCACTATTCTAGGCCAGATCCAGGTATTTTCCTGACAAGATGTATGTCTTTTTCTAAAGATGTGGAAATCAAGTGTTAGTCTTCATCACAGTGTTGTCAGTGAGCATAGTTAAGAAGTCCATGTACAAGTGTATTTATGTATAAATTAAAATTTCATGCTTCCTCTGATGCAAACTTCGAGCCAATAAAATTCTCCTGATTATTGTTTCTTTCCTCTATGTTTCCCTGCTATGAGACTTTCCCATGTCATCAATATACTTTCTAACTTACTCCATCCAACAATATACAGCACACAGGCTTGGATTCTAATCTGTAGGATCAGAGCCAGTTACAGAGTCATCTTGAAGACTTCTTTGAACATCATTTTGCTTTCATCCTTATATTATATTGTGCTGAGAGTTTACAGTCAGACAAAACAGTATCTCTAGAAATTACTTGACTTAATATTTTCTGTTTAGTCATGTGGTAATTTTTTAACATCTTTATATTGATTAAGAAATGTTTACCTGGTTAATATCCAGTAGTCTGACTTACACTTGTTTCATAGATTTGATTTCATTTTTGTTAGTAGTTAAACTATTTTAATGTTAAAAGTTATAGCATAACAGTCACAGTTACAGTAAATATTCTATTTTTAGTTAATCATTTGTACAAAAATCTTCATGCACAAATTCAAGAATATCTTACTAGTTTTTACTAATCTCTTAGGTGCTCTTAATCTGAGTAGTAAAAAAGTCAAAGTACCAATCACACTCCATGGCTGATCAGAGAAATCTCCCTCTCCCTTGCATTCAATATATTCTTATTTATGTCTTCTCCTTATTTGATTTTGTTCTTATTATATGTGTTCATTTTTATCACTTATCGTATCACAATAAGTAGCAGCCTTTTTTCTCCATTAGCACATGAATTTTTCACTTGACAGTGTACAATAGAAATAAGTTTATATCAGTTTAAATGCCACATACAGTATTTACATTTTCTACCATACATCTCACCATGTGAGCTAAGTACACATTATTCATTCAGGCATCTACTGATAGACACCTTTTGCCAACGCAGCACTATTTGGAATAGGTAACTGCCAAGGCTATAAGCAAATATCTTTTTAAAACCAAGTATCTCATTCTTACTGATTTCAAGATCTTTTACTGAAATCAGCAAAACTCAGAGAAGGATATTGATCTTTCAGTGTGGTGGACAGTGTATGTCTGCCTTGGAGATGTACAGGATGATGATTAGTGTTAGCTCTCACATTGACAGGATCTAGAGTCATCTAGGAATAAAACCTCTAGTAACACAAGTGAAGGAGTGGTTAGTTTAGGTTATTGTCTACATAATGCTATGGGAGATTATCTTGAATAAGTTATTGTGATGAGAAGGATTATCTACTATTCGTGGCACCAGTCCCAGGATTTGGACACAGGGCTGTATTAAAGGAACAAAATGATCCAACAAAAGTAAGGATCACTCTCTTCTTAGTAATTGTGGACACAATGTGATTAGATACTTCATTGCCCTGCTACCATGGTTTTCCCAAAAAGCTCTGTTATAGCCTTGAACTGTGATCTAAAATAAAGTCTTTCTCCGCTAATTTACTTTTGTCAGGATTTTTTTTCACAACAGTGGAAAAGGTTTATGGCAGGAATATTTTAGGAAGATGTTTATGAGACACTACTGTCTATTGTAGCCTATGCAACTTGATAGAAAGTGTGTGTAAAGATTTTGTTTTTATTTTGATTAGAATGAATGAGTACTAACACATTTTAAAAAATGTCCCACAAAATACGGCATGTAGTAGAGATAAGGCCATTTATGTTGTGGCAGGCTTGAGGATATGAGTGTCAACCGAAAAGAGAATAAATTCTACTGTCTCTGAGCTTTCCTTTTGTATGTTTCTCTAGAACAAGAGTGTACACAGAATAGACAGACTTACAGTTAGAAACATCTATCTTCAGGATGGAAGATGCTTTAGTGATTGAGCAGCTTGCCATAAGTATGAGGTTCAAAGCTTAGATTCCCAGAATCTACACTGAAATGCTCATTATATGTGGTAGCCTTTCTGTAATTCCAGTATTCAGGAGTTGAATATACCTGGTAACTAGAAACACTTGTTAGGTAGAATTATTGAATTCTGGGTCCAGTGAGAGACTTGCTTCAGTAAATATAAAGGAGAGCAATTGATGATGGCAACTATAAACAACTATTTTCATCAACATACATATGAACACACATATTTATGTAATGCAATACACAGAGAGATAGAGAGAAATGAGAGAAAGGCAGAGATAGTCAGATAGACAGAAAGACAAGCAGGTACATATAGAGAGCAAGAGATGTGGGGGTGGAGTTGGGGGAGAACTGTCTTCTTTAGTCTTAGAAAAGCAAATGTAAATGGTACCCTTTGCATTTGGCTCAGTCTCCAGAAGTCCTCTTGTGTGATATTGATATCTTCACATATCTAAATGGAGGGTTATGAAACATTGTTTATTCTGAAGGCCTGAGACTGTAATTCAGAGAGTTTATTTCTTTAATCCACATGGTGAAGTGTAAAGGTGGGATAATTTTATATTTTATTTGTATAAAGACAAGGTTATGAAAGATGAAGGCTCAAGACAATCACCACTCAATAATGAAAGTGATTCATGTTGAAACTGAAGGTAGATGTAAGTGACTGGCACTTTCATCTGCAGAGTGGACCTAAATATGCTCTGCCATAAAATCTTTCCAAGACCTCATAGAAACTTCTACAGGGACTACATATTTGGTTGGTTTGGAAGAATTTTCATGTAGCTTTCACGAAACTCCCTAGTATCCCATTTCTATATAAACAAGAAGTGGTAAGGTATGTATGGGACCAGCACTGGAGAGATGTAGAAAGGAAAATGAAAAACTCAAAAGTCATTCCTATCTATATAAGGAGTTCAAAGAGTAACCAGTTACCTTAGTGAATAAAGGAACTTAACATGTTTAATGACCTTTGACTTTCATAAATGCACTGTGGCATGTGGATACCTATACTTCCTCC
Organism: Mus pahari; assembly: GCF_900095145.1. Classification (NCBI taxonomy): domain Eukaryota; kingdom Metazoa; phylum Chordata; class Mammalia; order Rodentia; family Muridae; genus Mus; species Mus pahari. Next base: position 31,573 of record NW_018392267.1, on the reverse strand, counting down.
CCCCCACACACACATCTGCTTGCTCTCTCTCTCTCTCTCTCTCTCTCTCTCTCTCTCTCTCTCTCTCTCTCTCTCGGTTTGTTGAAACAGTGAAACGGTTGTTTTTTTTTTTTTTGTGTGTGTGTATATGTGTCTGGCTGTCTTGATGGCAACTATAAACAACTATTTTCTTTATAGACCTAGCTGTCCTTGAACTCATAGCCATATATTTGCCTTTGCCTCCCAAGTGATGGAATTAAAGGCATTTACTAACACTGACCAGCTGACTTATTTATTTTTATTTCATAAATAAGGGTATTTGTTATTTTCTGTGTATATGTACCATATTGACCAGAAGAGGCTGTTAGATTCCCTGGAACTTGAGTTGCAAACTCCCTGTGTGTTTTGGCAATTAAATATGTATCTACTGCAAGCATAGCACTAGCCTGGCACAACTGAGCTATCTACCATCCTCCTAAAAACTATTATTTTTAAAACAATAACTTATGATCACTTTAGGTGAAAAGAGACCCTAACATGACTCTCAAGAGAGACAGAATATTAACACTTGTATGAACATCACAATAATCTCCCGAAGCATCACTAGTCTCTTCTCAGACTATAATTTAAAACTGGACTTGAAAAATGTTCCTTTCTCTGCATGCTACAAAGATAAAACAGGAAACATCCATTAGGAAAATGGCTGGTCCTGATCCTGAGACCCTCATGTTTGTTATACCATATATGGACCTCAAGAAATGAGATCCAAGGGAACCAAGTAGAATGTGCAGGAGAACCAATTGGCAAGGCAAAGAAAATAAACAATTTTACGACAGAAAAGATGAGAGATAATCCTCCAGAATATACTCAACCTCTTTCTGCAATGTCTTTTTCCTTTGGGTGTCTTTGGTGTGTGTCTGGGGTGTGGGAAGTTTGGGTGTGTATGTGCATGTGAGTGTACATATGTGTTCATGTGTGCAGGAATGTGCAGAGGCCAGAGGAAAACATCAATTTTTTTCCTCATGTTTTGTGACACAAACTGACTCATTGGCCTGGAACTCAGTGATATGTCTAGAGGAGATAACCAGAGAGTCCATGGAATCTGCTTTCTCCTCTTCCACTATGTTGGTATTACAAGCACTTGCCACGGCATCTATTTTCTTCACATTGGATTGAGGCTCAAATTCAAAGTCTCATGCTTAAGTAGAAAGCACTTGACCCACTGAGTCATATCTCCAGCCCCTATATGACTGTTTTAATTTCATAACTTACCACTTCCTACTTAATTAGGACCATTACACAACACATACACAAAAGAGTAGCTTTGAAAGTACTTAATACAAATAATCATGATAAATTAATATCTTCACGTTGTAGAAATTTTTCCAAAGGGTCTTGGCCCAAGACTAGATTCATATACTTTGTGAAAGTCATTTGCCTCTTTCTTCATTAGCCCTTGCTGTCTCAACTAGCCAGGCTTCACTGACACTCCACCCCATTCACTGATAACAACTCTGTCTCCTGCAGATTACTTCGTATCCCTCATTTCACTATAATATTCAGGATTCTAATAACAAGTAGAAACATTAGTCATTTTTATACATCTGTATTAGGAGCTTTTCTATTGCTGTAAAAGGCAATATGGCCAAGGCAATTTATAAAAGAAAACTTTGAATTTGACTTATTTCTTCAGAAAACTAGATTCCATGAACATGGAACAGAGACATGGAAGCAAGAGTATCTGAGATCTCACATCTCAAAGCCACAAGCATGAAGTGGAGAAAACACTAACAATGACTATATATTTTTGATTTCTTAAAACTCATCTCTAAGCCATATCATTTCCAACAAGCACACACCTCCCATTCCTTCCAAAACACTTCCACCAACTGGAGACCAAATATTCAAACCACTAAACTATAAGGACCATTATCATTTACACAACCACATTCTACCCCCTGTTCCCCACAGACCTGTGGCCATGTATCATAAGGCAAGATGAATTTATGCCAATTTCCAAAATCCCAGTAACTATTAGCAATCACAACACATTTCCAAAGTCTCCTCTGAGTCTAAAGGCAATTTCTTAATACCTACAGTAAAATCAAAAGATAATATATACTTGCAACAAAATATGGCAGAGTATACATTACAAATCCAAAAGAAAGGGATGGTAGCATAATGAGGAAATGCTGGGAAAAATCGAGACAGAGAGTAGTAGGCAAACTTCAAATTCTATAGTCCCAAATTTGACTATGGGTCTTCAGGAACTATCACTTTCCTTTCTTCCTTTCTTCCTTTCTTCCTTTTTCCTTTCTTCCTTTCTTCCTTTCTTCCTTCCTTCCTTCCTTCCTTCCTTCCTTCCTTCCTTCCTTCCTTCCTTCCTTCCTTCCTTCCTTCCNCCTTTTTCCTTTCTTCCTTTCTTCCTTTCTTCCTTCCTTCCTTCCTTCCTTCCTTCCTTCCTTCCTTCCTTCCTTCCTTCCTTCCTTCCTTCCTTATCCTTTCTATCCTTCCGTCCTTTCTTTATTTTACTTTTCACTTGCTATATTGACAAGCTGGTGATCTCCTGGGATCCACCTATACCTGCACTCTTCCTGCCCCAGTTCTGGGATTACAAGGACACTGCCATGCAAAATCATGTGGTCTTGAGTAAGTCAGTACAGACTCACACTAAAATAGTAGTAGAGATGAAGTTTATGTTGTCAATCATAGGATTGAGTTGGGCTAGACAGTCAAATTAATGGAAGAAATTCAATTTGGTAAAGCATATTGAATAAAAAAAGTTTCATTTCTCTGCATCTATGATCTCAGAAGTTCACATTTTGTAGAGGAATTTGAAGATACAAAGGCAACAGCAATAGAGAGAAGCATGGGGCTTTTACAGTCAGGAGAGCATTAAAGAAGGTGCGAAAAATTGGCCGTGCATAGCAGCAATGATGTTACAAGCATCTAGTCTTGCCTTGTAAGTTAATCTAATGAATAATGTTACCATTCTCAAGTGCAGAAAATGATATTTTGGCCGACTTAGTAATGCTGTAGAAAGTTATAATACATGAGTTTCTAACCTTTTAATTTTTATATAATTTTATTCATTTATATTTCAAATGATATCCCCAGTCCTGGTTTCCCTTCCATACCACCCACTCCCACTTTCCCACTCTAGGATCCTCCTACTCTGTATCATGAAGCCATTGATGTCTCCCCTCCCATTGATGCCAGATAAGACCATCCTCTGCTACATATGTATCTGGAGCCATGGATCACTTCCTGTATACTGTTTGGTTGGTGGTTTCATCTCTGGAAGCTCTAGGATATTCATAGGAAGTAGAGGGAGGGAGGGACTTGGGAGGAAGAGAGCATGAGGGGGATAGGAGTTCCTAATGTTTTACTATGTGATGTGGGCAATGCTCTGGATCTTATTCTCCATTACCTTAGAATGCATATAACATATTGGTTGGGATTTTATATGTCTGCAATGTGTATATTAGTGACTCATTGGAAAATCATGCATCCTATTATATGCCATTATAAGATGCAACATCAAAGCCTTATAATAATATTGTATGTACAAAGTAATATTAATGTCAATGGTGACATAGGATCTTTTAGAGATAATGATTTAGTCAGGACCTTTACACAAAACATATTGAAGAAGCATGTTGTTTTAACATTTTCTTGCTTCTGACCAAAGTAAGTTTAGGAAATAAACATTTATTTGGTTGAGAGCTGACAGACATAGTCCATCATTGGGAAGACATGGAGGGGGTAACTTGAGAGAACTGGTCACATTGTATCTGTAGTAACAAAAGAGGCACACAAGAATAGATGCTGTGCTCGTCTCTTCTTTCTTTTTCTGAATTTCAGGATTCTCACCCAAGGAATTGTACTGTTTTATGTAAAATAGATTCATACTCTTCAAAAAATCTAATCTAGAAATTTACAGTACAGGTATCCACATAAGTTTATGTTTGAGTTGATTGCATTTTCTGTTATTTTGACAGTGATAATTATCTAATCACATACATACACCAAACCTCCAGCCCTAAAACCCACACAGACAATCCAACTGTTCCATTGTAGAAATCAATCACCTTGAACATTGTGATTCCCATGTCTACATTAATTAAAGTAATGAGGTAGTTCTCAAATCAGCCAACCTAGGTATCAAGTTCACTTTCTTTGTATGTATACATGACTATTTAAAATGAATTTGATTTTTTGAGCATGTATAAAAAATCAGACGTGAGCACGGGTCTTAAGTCCTTATCTCTCCACTTTATTGTAATATTATGCTCATAGTTTGACTCGTTATGCCCATTGACTAAGTTGTGAAGTGCAACTTGGAGCACTCTACTGATCTTTTGCCACTTCTACAAATTGTATTTTTCCATGCACATGGGATCAAAAAGTATCAATTATTAAACTGAATTAAAAATTACTTACCATTCAAGATCCAAAAGCAGACTATGGCCAACATGAGTATACTTAAGTTGAATACTCAGCTTTGATACAGCTTCCATTTCCATCTCACCAAAGAGAGCACATAAGTACACGAAAATGATTAAATGAATATATAGACACATAAATATATAGATTTGAAAACCTATATTTCTATAAGAAGATTAGCAAACCAAGTACTGAGTGATGATATGTATACTACAATTACAACCAGGTTAGATTCATGGAGAATGAAGACAAGTTATCTTCTGATAGATGATTAGATGATAAGTAGGTAAGCAGATATTACTTAGATCATAGAAAATTGGTAGATCCTAAATTACAGAACATTGCTAGATATACGATTTAATGATATATGGTAATAATAAAGAATACATAAGTAAGGAAAGCTTTGAACATAAACTAGCAAATGGGCTTTAGTTTTCAAGGACTCCCTTTTCCCCTTGGTTATTTGTAGGAGAGTGAAAGACAGCCTATTTTCTGGTTGAGCTGGGTTTAAACCCCATAGATCCATCAGATAACTCTGCAAGGGACAGTAGACCCATTTGACATGCTCCCAGACACTAGGCTCCTGACACAAAGCCCCAGCTCCATAATTCTGTGGCTATCAGTCATATAGGCTATCTGGACTCCACCCCCAAAGTTACTTGGCAATAGCCAAGTAGGCCCAGTCCACTATAAAAGGAGCTGCTTGCCCCCTCTGCTCTCTCCTGCTCTTACTTTCTTGTTCCTGCCTCTTTTACTCTTGCCCTCTTGCTCCCTGTCTCTCCCCACCCCCTTCCCTCCCTTTCCACATGGCCAGACTCAACTTTTCTCCCTCTCTCTGCCTTTCTAAAATAAATGCCTTAAAACCATGGAAAGCCTCTTCTCATCAGAACCTGCCATGCTGGCGCAATGGATCAGGTCTTCCTAAAGAGAGCTGGGCTGCTTATCTTCTGCAGGGAGTCCTCCCTATGCTCCAGACACGGCTTCCAGCCAACCCAAGATGCCACCAACCAGGCCACATACTCTTCTTACATCTGTAACCAGCTGAAACTCTATCCTCCCCACCATTTTCCTTTCAGCCTGGGCCAGAGCCTGCTTGAGCGCCCCCATTCTGTGCTCAGATGTTTAGTGGCATACAGAGGCATCTGGGATGTCTGAGAGCCTTAGAACCTGTCACCTTGGGCCTCTGTGCAGGCCTGGGGACCTAGAGTCAATTCCTGCAGTTCTAAGAGGATCTAAGAGTATGCCTTCTCCATCCCCTCCTGGAGTGGGATCCTGTCGTTTCTCACAGCCTGACACCCACCAGGTGGTGGTCTGTGTAGTCAGACTTCCAATGCCCCACCTTGCCCAGTGACCAGTGTCCTGGGCGGGACATGGGAACCCACTTTATGACCTGCAGTCATTATTCTTCGGTGTGTGATTGGACTGTGAATATCTGTAGAATTAATACGTACTGTATGAAAGATACTGTACCATGGGAGCAAGCAGTAGCATGATTTTATCAATATACCCTAGAAATAAATATAATCCTTCTGATAAACAACACCACCATTTCAAAACTGTCCAGTTTTTATTTCTTGTTCTACAGAATCTCATTATTAAATAATAAATATTGTTTAATCTTATCACATTTACGTATTTTGGGATTGTACTGGCTAGTTTTATCCCCATTTGACACAAACTACAGTCACCGGAGAGCAGGGAATTTCAAAAAAATTGAGAAAATGCCTCCATATGATTGAATTGTAGGTAAATATATAGAAAGTTTTCTTAGTGATTGATAGGGGGCCCAGCTCATTGTGGGCAGTGCATGCCTCAATCAGCAGTGAGTAGTACAAGAACTCAGGCTGAGGAAGCCATGGAAGCAAGTCAGTAAGCAGCAGCCTCTATGTCCTCTTCATCAGCTTCTGCCTCCAGCTTTCAGCCCTGTTTGTGTTTCTGTCCTTATTTCCTTTGTTCATGATCAGTGATATTGAAGTCTGTCTTAGGTTTCTATTCCTGCACAAACATCATGGCCAAGAAGCAAGTTGTGGGGGAAAGGGTTTATTCAGCTTACATTTCCACATTGCTGTTCATCACTGAAAGAAGTCAGTACTAGAATTCAAGCAGGTCAGGGAGCAGGAGCTGATGCAGAAGCCATGGAGTGATGTTCCTTACTGGCTTGCTTCCCCTGGCTTGCTCAGCCTGCTCTCTTATAGAACCCAAGACTACCAGCCCAGGGATGGCACCACCTACAAGGGGATCTCCCCTCTTGATCACTAATTGAGAAAATGCCTTACAGCTGGATCTAGTGGAGACATTTTCCCAACTGAAGCTCCTTTCTCTGTGATAACTCAAACTGTGTCAAGTTGACACAAAACTAGCCAGTACAAAGTCTAAGCCAAATAAATGCTTTTCACTCTGTTTTACTTTGTGGTCATGGAATTTCATCAAAGAGATAGAAACCAAAACTAACACTGACATTAACACTATTTTTTGAGTATTAGATGAATATTCTTTTAACAACTTTTATGGTATGACTTTACATAATTTTTAGGAGTTAAAATTCAAAGGAGTTAATGTCTTCACTAGACTTTTCAGAATAATGCAGTCCTATTAAAATATAGCAAAGCACGTGTTCCTCTGGAACATGGTGCTTATCAAAGACCTATTCCTAGTATGGCACACAGGTTGAGGATATCTTAATTGGGTAGTCTGAAAATGATTCCCAAACTGGAAAACCCATAGGAAACAAACCAACCCAAATCCCTTCTTCCTTCTTATAATAGATTGAGACTGAAGTGTAGGGAGATGAAATAACTTGTTTCAGGTCACAGAAACAATTGGTTGGTAGGATTAATACAGAACTTCCTAGCAGCCAGTTCTTTCATGTTTTTTAAGCCAAATTACACCAATGACCTTAATCTTGCTTTTTTTATATATAGTAATGACAGTTGCTTTTAGCATGTGTTTCTGCAAGTGTTCTGTAATAGAAATGCTGTGAGTGATTTCTTTTCTTTACTTTATGGGCCTTTGTTTCTCCATTTGTAAAACTAAGAGGGTGGAAGAGGTTTAAAAAAAAAACATATGACTTCTCTGCTCTGTTCTTTTTCAGGACCTTGAATCTATAAAGAGTAATGTTGTGATCATGTGGGTAGGGTGCTCAGATAGCAAATGCTTTTCAAGTGTTCCTGTTTTCATCTCCACTTTATTTATGAAGATGTTCAAAATTAAAGTGAATGTCAAGTTGCAGAAAATATTTTCTCCCCAATTTATCACAACAGTGTTCAACATACTGAACAGAATGTCTTGCAGCTTGAAGATTTATTTTCTTGCTGTGTATCTGTGTGTCTGTATGTGCACTGCTGAGCCCAGTTTCCACAGAGGCCAGAGAGAACTTTAGATCCTCAGGATCTAGACTTATAGGTGCTTATGTGCCATCTGGCTTGGACTTCTAGGAAAGAAATAGACTGTATTAACTGCTCAGCCTCTTTTCCAGTCTGTCTTGTAATAGTGTTTTCATTTGTTCCACATTAGTAGTCTCCTGCTGACTGTCTGTTAAGTGGTAACTGGTGCTGTTTTTGCTTTATATGCTTTAATTGACTATAACACGGAAGTGACCAGACTAAGTTTCACACTGGCAAATTCACCTTCAAGTTCAGATCTCTCTACATTTAAAACAAAATATGTATCTCTTACACATGTCTTTTATTCTTTTTGTGTTGCTGTGTTTTTAATTTTTTCTATGTTTTTGTATACTTGTTATATGAAGAGCCTTATGCCTGGGATTTTCTTTCAAGTAAAAAATTTCAGATACTTTTTGTATGCATGTTTATATGAATTTTATATTATTCAGAGTTCATTAGAGGAAGAGGTCTGATAGAATACATAAGATTTATTAGTAAGGATTACAGGATTTGGTCAAACAAGTCCAACAATTAAAGTTGTAGAATATGGTCTCTGCTGATTTTCAGTAAATGCAAGAATCTCAAAGAAGCAGGCTCTAATACCAGTGAATGGAATTTCTACCAAAGGTGGGAACAGGCATATAAAGACCAAAATCTTCCTTTTTTCATGTCCTTTATATAAACTGCCATATATGTGAGGGCCAGAGTAATGGTGGATCTTCCCCCCTCAAAGATCTGGATGAAAGTGTGAGCATTCTCTCTTAAATGATTAAGTTAAGGAACTGCCCCCTACAGGTTGCTTGGGTTTTAGTTAATTTGAGATATAGTGACATTGACCACCAAGAATACCTTTCACAAACCTTTTTGCATGGGCATTTATACTTGCATGTAATTAAAGGCCAGAAGACAACCCCTATTGATATTCCACAGATGTCATTCATCTTCTTTTTACTTTGGAGATTAAAAAAAAAAAGTGTGTATTTTATTTGTGTTAGGGAAGTATCTGTGCCTGTGAGTGCAAATGCCAATCGGAGCCAGCAAGAACATTGGATTTCTTAAAGACAGAATCATATGTGGCTGTGAACACTTAATATTGATTGTGAAAAATTAACTTGGATCTTCTCTAAGAACATGCTACTCTCTGAACTCCTGAACAACTTATCTAACCATATTACTATTTTTTTTTTTCTAAAAAACCTCTTAATGGTCTGGTACTCTCTGAGTAGGCAATGCTGTCAGGAGGACCCAGAGCCCCATCTCTCTCTGCCTTCCAAGCACTGGAATTCTAAACATGTTGCAACATGACCAGAATTTTTACAACTGAAACTTGAAGATTATTACTCAGATATGTATGCATACATGGTATAATTTCATCTTTGATAATGATGTATTTTTTTTGTGGAAGCTTATTACTTGTAATAATTGGTTCTTTAAGAAATTGCCTCTGATATTGTGTTTGTACTAATCTTGAAGAAGTATAATAGTTTTTCCTTGTCAAAATTTCTTACATGGTGCACTATAACAATTGTGTACATGGCATATAATTTTTACTAAGAATTAAATGTAATATTAGGATGAAAGTTTAAGGTGAGTTTATATAATATGCAAATGCTATGCCATGTAATGTGGGACCGTTGAATACCTGCATAATTTGATGTGCTTTAGAAAGACTTTGAAGACTTTGATAAGGTGGAAGAATGTGTTTGTCAATTTTAAGTATATAATGGACACTAAATTCATAGTATAAAATATATGAAATAAGGTTAATAGGCATAGCCCCTATGATTATTTTACTCTATATTAACCTGAGGTAGAATCTTATACAGAACAAAGAACTCTAGTCCTTCTAAAAGGAAAAAAATGCTCTTATCTCATATCTGTAAAAAGCACTCAGGTGGAGACTTCCTGATATTTTGAGTGGCCCCTGGTTTAGGTACTATTCCTTTGACTTTAATATTAACTTCTCTTGCTTTGCACTGGTATTTGTGCAGAGGACAGGATCTGGATGATTGTTCAGCACAATACAGAACTGACTAGGGTACAGGGTTCCAATGCTGAGAAGCCCTATGCCAGAACTCATGTTGGATTCAGCCACACTTGTCAGACTGATGAAATCAGAGTTGCACTCTCTGTATTCTGTTCCTTGCATGTCAATCCCCACAAACTGGCTTACAAAGTTCAATGTCTATCTTTCCTTGCACAGTCTGCTGTTCCCTAATGACTAAGCTGAACACATTTGCCACCCTAAACCCTCCTCAGGATCTTGGACTCTAAATACTGCACTCTTTTCATTCAATAGTCATTTTTCAGTGTTTGAGTTAGTATGAAAAAATAGATATATGTCCATTGTGACTCTTTGAGTTCTTTAAAGGATTTACACTATCATGTCATTTAGGTTATATCATTCCTTTTAACTACTGATGTGTAATACCCACCTGCATATACACATATTATGTCCTTGGAGGTCAGGTGCATTGGACCCACCCCACAGGCTGTTTTGAACCACTCCACCAGAGTGTTTGGGAACATCACTCTGGTCTTCTAGTAGAGCGACATTTTAGTCACTGAGCTGTTTAAGTTTCCAGTCTCTGTCAATCCTTTTTGTACATGTATTGTCTTGCTAATTCAATTTTCTTATATTCTCTGGGTTTAAGTTTTCATAGAAAGAACATAGATTTGTAAGGTTTTTATTGAGAGTGTGATCTTAATCCAGTCCTGTCCTGACTTGGGCCATTTTGCTTAGTTTCTAAAGTTCTGTTTCATCAACTGTTAAAGTTATATTCTAAGAAGAATGAAGAAAGACAAACAGAGTCTGTAATCCTTGTCCTGTACCAGGTATAACTCAGGTTTCCAAAAACCAGTGTCTCTGCTCAAGTTTCCATCTCAATAGACAAGGAGCAAAGTTGATGCTATCATGAAAAAATAAACTGAAAAATAAGTTCCTTGTTCTTATTAGTTCTTTGAAAAGTTGACACAATGAGTTTTCAACATGTCTATTTCCTTCTCCCAAGTTTCTTCCAGATGTTCACTCCTATAACCATACAACTTTGTTTGTATCCTTGTTGTTGTTTGTTTGTTTGTTTGTTTTTTTATCCATCAAGCCTGATTTGTTGCACCTATATATTCATGGAGGTGTGGCCTTCCACTAAAACATACAAGACTTTCAGGGGACTAAACCATTTAAGAAAACTGACTCTCTCTAATCCCTTTCTCCCTCTCTCCCATTCCCCATGCCCCCTCTCACTCCACATGTTCTTGACAGACCTCTCTTCTTTTTCTCTCTTCCTCTGTCCTCCACTGCCTCTACTCTCTTCTCAATTCCCCTTGCCATTCCCTAAATAAATTCAATTTTACACCAAAAAAAAAAAAAAAAAAAAGAAAAAAGAAAAAGAAAACTGACTTTCTCTGCTATCAGTTGCCAACTGCCACGCAGATAGGAATTTCATATCTACCTGTGCTCCCGTTGTTGATTCTTTCATATTGATTTAGCTTAAATAGGTCTTATACATGCTAGCATAGCTGGGGTTCATGTGTTTTTTTCAGCTCTGTTGTGTCCTGTGGACACTCCTTTTATTCACTCTCTGTCTTTGACTCTTAGAGTCTCTACACCTCTTCTTAGTAATCATTGAAGCTTGGGAGAAGATGGTGTGGTGTTGATGTTCTGTTTAAGGCTGAGCATTGCTTATGGCCTTATTTTATGAATCTTGCCTACTCACGGTTCTCTGTGTTAATTATCATCTACTGAAAATAGAAGCTTCTCTAATGATGGTTGTGAGATGAGTTAATCCATAGAAATGACAATAGGTCAATGAATCAGTCAAATACTATGTTCATAGAAGAGTTGTAGTAGGTTCACTTAGCTATCCATAGGTTCTCAGCCCAAGAGTGGTCCCAGGTATGGATTTGATCTTGGAGAGAGAGAGAGAGAGAGAGAGAGAGAGAGAGACCTAAATATATCAGAATGTGGTTGATTATTTTTGTGCTATTCTTTCCAATTTAGTATTAGTGGGCCAGTCTAATCAGATCAGCAACTGTCATTGTATCTCTTAGTGTTCAGAGATGATGATACTGATCGTACTATTCTTCTGCAATACAGTCCCATCAGTTTTAGAAGATGTGTATTAGGAGAGGCAATAGGTTGTAACATGTATGTGTCTATAGAAACTTACTGGACAACAATTCCAAAATTGTTATTGTTATTTTGGAATTGGGCTTTTTTTCTTTTCTTTATTTTTCTTTTTAAAATATTTTATTAGATATTTTCTTCATTTACATTTCAATGCCATCTCGAATGTCCCCTATACCCTCCCGCTACCCTGCACCCCTACACACTCACTCCCACTTCTTGGCCCAGGCATTCCCCTGTATGGGGCATATAAAGTTTACGAGACCAAGGGGCCTCTCTTCCCAATGAAGGCCGACTAGGCCATCTTCTGCTATATATGCAGCTAGAGACATGAGTTCTGGGGATACTGATTAGTTCAAATGGTTACACCTATAGGGCTGCAGACTGCTTCAGCTCCTTGGGTACTTTCTCTAGCTCCTCCATTGGGGGCCCTGTGTTCCATCCAATAGCTTGCTATGGGCATCTGCTTCAGTATTTGCCAGGCACTAGAATAGCCTCACAAGAGATAGTTATATCAGGGTCCTTTCAGCAAAACCTTGCAGGCATATGCAACAGAGTCTGCGTTTGGTGGCTGATTATGGGATGGATCCCCGGGTGGGGTAGTCGATGGATGGTCCATCCTTTCATCTTAGCTCCACACCTTGTCTC
>NW_018392267.1:2164-16294 GCF_900095145.1 Mus pahari | reverse complement strand
TCTTTGAGTTTGCTTATATAGTGGATTACATTGATGGATTTCCTTATATTAAACCATCCCTGCATCCCTGGGATGAAGCCGTTGTCATGATGGATGATCATTTTGATGTGTTCTTGGATTAGGTTTTGAGGATTTTATTGAGTATTTTTACATCGATATTCATAATAGAAATTGGTCTGAAGTTCTCTTTCTTTGTTGGATCTTTGTATGGATTAGGTATCAGAGTAATTGTGGCTTCTTAGAAGAACTGGGAAGAGTACCTTCTGTTTCTATTTTGTGGAATAGTTTGAGAAGAGTTGGAATTAGGTCTTGTTTGAAGATCTGATAGAACTCTGCAGTAAACCCATCTGGTCCTGGATTTTTTTTTTTTTGGTTGGGAGACTANTAATGACTGCTTCTATTTCCTNAGGGGAAATGGGACTGTTAAGATCTTTAATCTGATCCTGATTTAACTTTGGTACCTGGTATCTGTTTAGGAAGTTGTCCATTGCATCCAGGTTTTCCAGTTTTGTTGAGTGTAGCTTTTTGTAGTAGGATATGATGATATTTTGGATTTCCTCAGGATCCATTTTTATGTCTCCTTTTTCATTTCTGATTTTGTTAATTAAGATACTGTCCCTGTGTCTTCTAGATACTCTGGCTGAGGGTTTATCTACCTTGTTGATTTTGTCAAAGAACCAGCTCCTGGTTTGGTTGATTCTTTGAATAGTTCTTTTTGTTTTCACTTGGTTGATTTCAGCCCTAAGTTTAATTATTTCCTGCAGTCTACTCCTCTTAGGTGAATTTGCTTCCATTCATTCTAGAGCTTCCAGGTGTGCTATCAAACTGCTAGAGTATTCTCTCTCTAGTTTCTTTTTGGCAGCTGTCAGTGCTATGAATTTTCCTCTTAAGACTGCTTTCATTGTGTCTCATAAGTTTAGGTATGTTGTGGCTTCATTTTCATTAAACTCTAAAAAGTCTTTAATTTCTTTCTTTATTTCTTCCTTTACCAAGGAATCATTAAATAGTGTGTTGTTCAGTTTCCATGTGAATGTTGTCTTTCTATGTTATGTTGTTATTGAAGATAAGCCTTAGTCCATGGTGATCTGCTAGGATGCATGGGATAACTTAAATATTTTTGTATTTGTAAAGGCCTGTTTTGTGACTGATTATATTGTCAAATTTGGAGGAGGTACCATGTGGTGATGAGACGAAGATATATCCTTTTGTTTTGGGATAAAATGTTCAGAAGATATCTGTTAAATCCATTTGTTTCATATCTTCAGTTACTGTCTATGTGTTTCTGTTTCGTTTCTGTTTCCAGGATCTGTCCATTGGTGAGAGTGGGGTGTTGAAATCTCCCACTATTACTATGTGAGGTGCAATGTTTGCTTTGAGCTTTATTAAAGTTTCTTTAATGAATGTGGCTGCCCTTCCATGTGGAGCATAGATATTTAGAACTAAGAGTTCATCTTGTTAGATTTTCCTTGGATGTGTATGAAGGGCCCGTCCTTGTGTCTTTTGATAACTTTGGCTTGGAAGTCAATTTTATTCGATATTGGAATGGCTACTCCAGCTTTTTTCTTGGGACCATTTGCTTGGAAAATTGTTTTGCAGTCTTTTACTCTGAGGTAGTGTCTGTATTTGGCCCTGATGTAGGTTTCCTGTAAGCAGAAAAATGTGGGGTCCTGTTTGTGTAGCCAGTCTTTCGGTCTCTGTCTTTTAATTGGGGAATTGAGTCCATTGGTGCTAAGAGAAATCAAAGAAAAGTAAATTTTGCTTCCTGTCATTTTTGTTGTTAAAGTTGGGATTCTGTTCTTGTGTTTGTCTTCCCTTAGTTTTGTTGAGGGATTACTTTCTTGCTTTTTCTAGGGAGTAGTTTCTATCTTAGTGTTGGTGTTTTCCCTTTATCATTCTTTGAAGTGCTGGATTTGTGGAAAGATACTGTATGAATTTGGTTTTGTCATGGAATAATTTTGTTTCTCCATCTATGGTAATTGAGAGTTTAGTTAAGCATAGTAGCCTGGGCTGGCATTTGTGTTGTCTTAGTGTTTGTATAACATCTGTCCAGGATCTTCTGGCTTTCATTGTCTCTGGTGAGAAGTCTGGAGTAATTCTAATAGGCCTGCCTTTATATGTTCCTTGACCTTTTTCTCTTACTGCTTTTAATATTCTGTCTTTATTTAGTTTATTTGTTGTTCTGATTATCATGTGTCTGATATCATCTGATTATCATGTTTCTTTTCTGGTCCAGTCTATTTGGAGTTCTCTAGGCTTCTTGTATGTTCCCTGGACATCTCTTTGTTTAGGTTTGGGAAGTTTTCTTCTATAATTTTGTTGAAGATATTTGTTGACCCTTTAATTTAGAAATTTTCATTCTCATTTACTCCTATTATCCATAGGTTTGGTTTTCTCATTGTGTCCTGTATTTCCTGGATGTTTTGATTTGAAATCTTTTCGTATTTTGCATTTTCTTTGATTGCTGCGTCCATGTTTTCTAAGGAATCTTCTGTATCTGAGATTCTCACTTTCATCTCTTGTATTTTCTTGCTGATGCTTGAATCTATGGTTCCTGATCTCTTTCCATGGTTTTCTATCTCCAGAGTTGTATCCCTTTGGGTTTTCCTTATTGTTTCTACTTCCATTTTCAGATCCTGAATGTTTTTGATCAATTCCATCCCATTTGGTTGTGTTTTCTTGTAATTCATTAAGAAATTTTTGTGTTTCTTCTACCTTTTTACCAGTGTTTTCCTGTAATACTTTAAGGGATTTTTGTGTTTCTTCTACCTGTTTAGCAGTGTTTTCCTGTAGTTCTTTAAGGACTTCTACCAGTTTAGCATTGTTCTGTATTTATTTGAGTGAGTTACTCATGTCCTTCTTCAAATCTTCTACCATCATCATGAAATAAGATTTTAAATCTGCATCTTGCTTTTCGGGTGGGTTCATGTATCCAGGACTCACTGTGGTGGGCATACTGGGTTCTGATGATGCCCAGTGTTCTTGGTTTCTGTTAGTAAGATTCTTATGTTTGCCTTTTACCATCTGGAAATCTTTGGTGTTAATGTTCAAGATGTCTCTGGCTGAAGTTTGATCCTCCTGTGAATCTGTTAGCCTCTCTCAGCACTCCTGGGAATCCAAATCTCACCTGAGTCCCAGTGTTCAGAGCACTCTCTGCAGGCAAGATCTCCTCTTGTAGGGCAGGTATCCAGAAGTCTAGAGCTCTGATCCACCTTCTGAGTTGTGGGATCATAGCCCTCCCTGTAGGCCGAATCTCCTCTGGGAAGGAAGTTGCCCAGTGGTCAGCGTCTCTGCTCTGCCTCTAGAGATCCAGAGGTGATTCTGAGGTCCTGAGATCCTGAGGTAATCCTGAGGATCTGTGGCATGGAGAGTCCTCTAGAGCTCAGTGTCTTCTGCTGTGGTTTAGAAGAGATATGTCAGGGGTGGCCCTGATCAGACTGGAACCCAGCCTCTGAGAGGGCAGTGTTACTTTGTCCCTGTTCCTGCTGGCACAAGCCCCTCCTGGTTTCTCTGGAGATGATGTTGCATTTCACTCACCCGTGATCCCGAGGACCTGTGGCATGGAGAGTCCTCTGAAGTGCTCATGGGCCTCTGCTGGCATTCAGAAGGGAGGTGGCAGGGGTCAGAATTGGGATTTT
This sequence comes from Mus pahari, assembly GCF_900095145.1. Taxonomy (NCBI): domain Eukaryota; kingdom Metazoa; phylum Chordata; class Mammalia; order Rodentia; family Muridae; genus Mus; species Mus pahari. The sequence goes on along the minus strand of NW_018392267.1, from coordinate 12,659 downwards.
TATTTGTAAGTATATAGTATCTAATTATCCCATTATGATCTAAGTACATTTCAACTCTCTGTGTGTGTTGGTTTGTGAGTTCGAGGTTTTGTGTGTGTGTGTGTATGTGTGTGTACACGTGTCTACAATGTGGGTATGGATAGACTTCATTATCTTAATCCATTTACACAATGGAGTACTATCAGCTATTAAAAACAATGAATTTATGAAATTCTTGGGCAAATGGATGTATCTGGAGGATATCATCCTTAATGAGGTAACCCAAACACAAAAAAAGCCAATAGATATGAACTCACTGATAAGTGGATATTAGTCCAGAAACTTAGAATACCCAAGGTACAATTTACAAAACAAAATAAAACCAAGAAGAAGGAAGACCAACATGTGGATACTTCATTCCTCCTTAGAATAGGGTACAAAATACCTATGAAAGGAGTTACAGAGACAGAGTTTGGAGCTAAGATGAAAGGATGGACTATCCAGAGACTACCCCACCAGGGGATCCATCCCATCATCAACCACCAAACCTAGACACTATTGCACATGCCAGCATGATGTTGCTGAAGGGATCCTGATATAGCGGTCTCTTGTGAGGCTATGTCAGTGCCTGGCAAACACAGAAGTGGATGCTNACNGTCAGTTATTAGATGGAACACAGGGTCCCCAGTGGAAGAGCTACCCAAGGAGCTGAAGGGGTCTGCAAACCTATAGGTGGAACAACAATATGAACTAACCAGTATGCTCAGATTTTGTGTCTCTAGCTGCATATGTACCAGAAGATGGCCTATTTGGACATCACTGGGAAGAGAGGCCCCTTGGTCTTGCAAACTATATATACCCCACCCAGTACAGGAGAATTCCAGGGCTAAGATGTGGGAGTGGGTGGGTAGGGGAGTAGGGGCAGGGGAAGGAATAGGGAACTTTCCAGATAGCATTTGAAATGTAAATAAAGAAAATATCTAATTAAAAAAAAAAGAAGAAAGAATTCCCAGCCCTGTGATACAGGAATTTACTCTACACTGTCATACCCACAAAAGAAAGAGCAAAACCTACTGATTGGACCTCTCAACTGATACTGTACTTTGCTGACAAATCTGGAAATCTGAATTCATTTTTCAGGATACACATGGTAGAAAAAAAGAAGTACCACTTTTCATCCTCTGGCTTTCACACTAATTCTGTAGGACCCCTGTGTGTACATATCGTCTCTCTCTTTCTCTGTCTCTGTCTCTGTCTCTGTCTCTCTCTCACATACACACATATATACATATATTCATACACATATAATATCTCTAAAGTAATCATAAATGTAATAACATTCTCAATGATATAGCATATTCAGACCAATAACTCATTTTTTTTTTTTACCAACTATAGCTTATCCTCTTTTACAGGTGTTTGCAATGAATAGAAACCTTTGGCATGTTGAAATAGATATGATGCTATAAATAGGGCTACAAGAATATTTTGCATATAGATCACTGTGAACGTAACTGCTTATGTCCTCAGAATAAATCTCTTGAGCTACCATGGCCAGGTCAGAAAGTATGCATATTTTCAAACATTTTTTTGCCACCTTGATGCTCTATATCAAGATGGAGCATATGTATACCCTATACATCAAGGAAGAACCTTGTGCCCATTTCCAAGTAATGAATATTAACTTTATCTTCTCATTTCAGTGGTGGAAATCTTATGAATATATAATGTCACCAAGGAAAGAGAGATAAAAAGATAGAACAACAGAGAAACAAAGATGAGGGAGAAGGAGAATACCATACATAGGCTTAAATTTTTCAAAACCTGCTTTAATAAGGGTTCTTAAATATTTCAACCTCCCTTTTAGCCCACTACCCACTAGAGGTAAGAGAAAGCTTTATAGGTCAAAGATGATTTTGAACCTGTTTAGAAATAGTTCTTTGGGACAATTCCAGTCTTTGTCATTACGATGTCAACAGGTCAGTTCACACAAATCTGCAGTAGAAGCTTGATCCATTCCTGTACACCATTCACAAATCAGCAAGGACAATTTGATCTGGAAGAAATTGTGATGCTCTGCCAATTGGCTGAGTCTATGGAAGTAGCAAGAAGCCTCTGGAATATCATTAGTTCTCTGGTGCATTTTTCTCTACAAACAATGATCAGTAAAGCAGGGAAGGCAATCCAATGCCAGAACACTGTCTCCTGTTTGTTGTGGTATACTAATACCCTTTCTAAACATCATGTGTCCTCTCAAATATCTGCTCCAATTAAACATACTCTTTTTCATGCAGCTTCCAGAAAGTCCCCATGTGTCTGTTCTCAGTAATACATTCTCTAATGGGTCTACTTCAACAAAACTTCATCTCATGTGTTTGTTTCAGCAAAACATCTTCTCATAAAAGAGTTTCCAGAACAATATCACATGATACATCTCATTCTCCAAAGAAACCCCAAATTTCCACTTCAAACATAGCTTATATTTTGCCATTAGTTGCTAATCAGAATGTCAAAACCTTTTGAATTTTTGCAAGTGGCATTTGTAGATGGATTTAATTTGGTAAGTAATGATGTGGATGAAGCCTTCTTGGCAAAGCATCTCCTCTGTACTTTACACAACAGAAAATGAAGGAAGGTAGTAAGATGGCAAGATGAGAGAGGAAAGAAGATAAACACCCAAATGTCCAAGGATGACAGAGGATTCTTGTGGCTGGGGCAATGTGTGAAAACCAGATAAACACTCTCTCTAAACCAACCACAGAAATATACAGAAATGTTTATTTCCATGTAGCTTGATTAGTACCAGAAAGCTAAGGAGAGGGTGAGTGCCTCCTTGGACCTCACTCATGTAAATCAAAGCTCAGCACTGTTTTTTGAGAATATACAAAACTCCACAAATCAAAGAGAATGAATATTTATAGAGAGCCTTCATGTGTATGAATTCCCTTATTGGGTAAAAAAAAAAAAACATAATAGAGAAAGAAGAACATGCAGGATCACATAGTGATCAGTGTATCATAAATTGTGCAAATTCTTGGGAAATATTCAAATGTTGTACCATTCAGCTTCTAGTGGGCTAACTGATGATCCACAAAGTCCTTAGATCTTTCTTTGTGCTCTATGATTTGCATGATTATTTTCATTATGCAGCAATGGGAGCAGGAGAGAGTAGGTCACCCAATGGTGAACCACTGTTTCTTTCATTCAGTTGTGACTGAACCATGACACTCTAGTTTTCTAACTATTCCTCTGTCATTTCCATCCATTGGTTGCCATAATTGCCAGCCCAGGTAACATCTATCTCTGTAACTATGTGTCTTGGAAACTTCATGGTGCCATGGAACAATGGAATTATCCCTTATAATACCCCTATAACTCCCATGTGTTTTTGCATTTTCCTAGTCTGTCTACTACTTTTTGCCACATCTTAATGCAAAGTTAATACATTGCTACAGAATCCCTTTTCAGGTCATGGAAGCATTCAGCCTGCAGTACTCAGAAGCCCTTTTCCCTGAGGGAAAGAGAAGTCATTTGTTTCTGGATTAGGATATAGTCTGCCTGGCTAAGCTTGAGCCATTTCTCATACATTAGCACCTTGCAGGTATTCTGCCTTTGAACAGTGTTCAAGAAGCAAGTAAAGGATTAGTATATGACAAGAAGTAGCACTCAGCTCATACAAAGCTTATATGCAAAGGACAGAAAAATAAATACTCAAGCTATGGCCACCCTTATGAATCAATAACCTGGTCGCTACTTCTCTATATCAGTTTTCTTCTCACCATGACAAAAATATTTGACAGAAAGTCCTTCAGGGAGGAAGGGTTTACTTTGGTCTTTGGTGCAATAGATGCAGTCTATCAAGGCCGAAAATGATAGGAAGTTGATTAGTATATGGGAAAGGGGATTGTAGGTGGTCAGATGGAAGGAGCAGCTAAAAACTAGAAAGGGCTTAAGTTAGAATAAGGACCAGACTATGTATTCCTCCATACCTGAGTCTCAGCAACCCACTCTATCTAGGAGGTACTACTGCCGCAATAATCTACAAACTGTATCATCACCCTAGTAGGGAAATCAAGTATTCAGACTATGATTTATGGACAATATCTCACATTCAACTGACAGTGCTACACACACACACACACACACACACACACATGCACTATTTGGGATGAAGACAAGATAGACAAATTCTTAGAAAGATGATCCTACAGGACAGTCTCCTAAAGCTGAAGCTGTGTGGACAGAATAAACATTAACCATCCAGTCATCCAGTCATCTTTAAGTTCTCATCCATATTTTCTATACAGCCAAGGATGCTCTATTTGATTCTCCAAACAGCCTATTTGTTTTGCACATACTATTTGTTGTATTTAGTACTCTAGAGTGAAAGTGTATTATGGGATACTGTCCCAAGTAAAGCTGTGCACAATTCATGCCTTTAGGGTCAAGACTAGAATATATGCTATGATTTTGACTTTGTGTATTCCTAAGGATCCATGTTTAAAGAATTCATCTCTAGGTTGGTGCTGTTGGTAAGCAGTAAAATGTTTAAGGTTAAATAAAGTAGGAGAAACTCAGTCACTGGGGTCATGACATTCATATATTTTCCTTTGTCTCCTTTTTACTGTGTGTATGTGTTTGTATGTGTGTGTGTGTGTGTGTGTGTGTGTGTGTGTCTGTCTGTCTGTTTGTCTGTCTGTCTGTCTGTCTGTTTGTCTCTGTGTATGTGTGCCCTTAGATGTATATGTCCAGGTCCCTGCATGTGTGTGCCTGTATGTAGAAGTCCAAAAACAACATTAGGTTTTTAGTTCTACAGGACTCTCTCTACCTTGCTTTTTTGAGGGGGGTTGCCTAATGGGTTGAAATCACCAATTTTGCTAGGTTTCCTGGCAATCAAGCCAAAGGGGTTTACATCCATCTGTCTAGCACTAAAACTAAAAGGGTATGCCACCATGCCCATGTTCTCATTCTATCTATATTTCACGGCCATATGTAGCTATATCCATATTTTTTATGTGGGTTGTGGGGAACTGAACTCTAATCCTCGAGTATGTGTATCAGGTACTCTTACTTATGGAGTCAGTTTCCTAGTACCTACTTTTTATTAGTGGTGGTTTTAGAACCTAATTTCTTATTTTAATTATTATTATTATTATTATTATTATTATTATTATTTTCTTTATTTACATTTCAAATACTATCCCGAAAGTTCCCTATATGTCCCCCCAGGCCCTGCTCCCCTACCCACACACTCCTGCTACTTGGCCTTGGTGTTCCCCTGTACTGGGGGGCATATAAAGTTTACAAGACCAAGGGGCCTCTCTTCCCAATGATGGCCAATTAGGCCATCTTCTGCTACATATGCAGCTAGAGACATGAGCTCAGGGGGTACTGGTTAGTTCATATTGTTTTTGTACCTACAGTGTTGTAGCCCCCTACAGCTCCTTGGGTACTTTCTCTAGCTCTTCCATTGGGGGCCCTGTGTTCCATCCAATAGCTGATTGTGAGCATCNACTTCTGTGTTTGCCAGGCACTGGCATAGCCTCACAAGAGGCCGCTATATCAGGGTCCCTTCAGCAGAATCTTGCTGGCATGTGCATTAGTATCTGGGTTTGGTGGCTGATGATGGGATGGATTCCTGGATGGGGTAGTCTCTGGATAGTCCATCCTTTCATCTTAGCTCTAAATTTTGTCTCTGTACTTATATCCTTTCATGGGTATTTTGTTCCTTATTCTAAGGAGGAATGAAGTAGAACCTAACTTCATCCTCACTTTTATGATGCAAAGACTTCACTGACTGAGCCATGGTCCTGGCAGCTTGACCATGACCCTTATTCTTTTGACCATGGACCCAGCAAGGTTATTTCTTTCCTCAGTCGAACCATAGACACATACACTGGTGCCAAGTGATCAATTAAAAAATGAAATTCCCAGAACTGAGGCTCTTTTTCCACACAGATTCATTTTTCTCAGGGGCCTGCCAGCAGTACAGAAGTCAGAGAGCCATCAGAGACTCAGACTCTATTGCATTCAAATCTAATAGTCATAAGACAGGCTGACGTGGTGTTTACTTTGGTATTCTCTGAATAGAAAGCATTTGTGGAGCAAATCTATTCTGAAAACAAGCTGGCTGTAAGGATTGCTTTACCGCTCTAATATAGTACCTCACACACTCAGAACCTCTGTTTACCTTCCAGGAACTGGAGATGCATTCAATCCTATTCACTCTTTCTTAATGGCTTAGAGAAGTATCAAATTTTAGTGTAATGCTTTTCTTGGCGTTATTCCAATAGGAATTAAAGGAACAAAATGTAATATCTATGAGAGAATTATTATGTCCTCAATTGGCCCTTTTCCTTCATCCATTATTATACTTTCATGAATATGGAACTAAGTAGCTACACAGACACAGACACACACACACACACACACACACACACACACACACACACAGATATGCATGCAGATTCACTTATTTGAACCCACAGAAAGACTTTAGTTTATTATTCACAGCATTGTAACTAGTAATTCGAGTTAGAAGACAGTACACACTGATTGCATAAAACTACTGTCATTGTGTATCAGGATCAGTAATATCCAACAATTTCAATGTCTCCTATCTGTCATGAAAATAATTCTTAAGGACTGCCCAGGGCTGATTGTGAACTATTTACATATAATCTAGTAGTGTAGTGTTGTATCATATATATATATATATATATATATATATATATATATATATATATATACATATATATATATATTATATATCATATATATGTATATATATCACAAAATGATAATTCATTCTTGATATACACAAATATATCTATAAGCTCTCATATATATATATATATATATATATATATATATGCCTCCACATTGGCTTATGGTATTTATCTTCCTATGTTTGTAAAACAAATGATCATTTAAATGAGGAATGGTGATACAGAAAATTCTGCATGCTTTATAGAGAGGCACCATTAAAGATGTCTTAAAGGTAAATATCCTTGTCCACATAATTGGTACTGAACAAAATTAATTAACAGAATTTTTATTTCCCTTTCTGCACTAATTATTTACTGATAATTTACTAAGTGTTAGACAATTTTCTAGACCCAAAGAAGGAAAAAGACAAAAATTAAAAAATTAAAAACAATATTTTTATATTTATGAATTGTAGTCAGGATGAAAAACTAAAAGAAGAAACACCAAGATAAGACACTCATACACCTCAAAGCAAGTACATATTAAAAGTGAGACAGAAAATCCCAAAGTAGTAAGACACTGGAGAGTGACCAGATATGGAACCTGCATTTAATGGAGTGAGGATAAGAAAAATATTTTTATATTCATGAATTATAGTCAGGATGAAAAAAGAAAAAACACTAAGACACTCATAATCCCTAAAGCTAGTACACTTTAAAGGTTACTACAGCTCATAGGATGAGATCTGTAAGGCAGAAAATTACATGAAAGAAATGATTTCATCTTGTATCTAGCTGGGGCAGAAGAATCCAGACTGAGAATGATACAAAGACAATTGTGACTAGAAAGGAGAAAGAAAGGGGAGATTTTTTTTTTTTTTTGAGGGGGGTGGTTAGGAAAATGAGTTGTGGGATGTTTTGAACACTATTTGAGGACTAGGGAGTCTGAATGTTTTTCTAAGTGTACAGAAGTTATTACAATCCTTTATCAATTTAAATAATTCTCTATCCAAAGACTGCTGTGGAAGGTTGTCAATCAGACTAAACAATGCTCCTGTGATTTTTATAAGCACACAGATTCTTTAAGCCATGTCTTGTGCCTGACTAAATAAAAAAGGATTTGAGCTTACTGAAGGCAGAGACACAATATCTACTGCTCTGTGTTCACAATTTCTAAAATAGGGGAATGAGAGGAAGGGGAATTAGAGGTCACCATGAGGCACTTGTGCCTTTTGGCAGGACATATGGTTTTCTCCCTCAATTAAACTGAGCTGAAATTTTTTCGGTCCTCTCCACACCATTTTCCTGTCGCCAAGCAACAGCCAACCTGTGTACATATACACATATAATATGTGAGGGTAGAAATGATTCTGAAGTCTATGTCCTTTCACTATACAATGCTACTCCTGAATCATAATACAGTACAATAAAAACAGAAGTATTAATGACCACTGAGTGTTTGAAAATGTGTCCAACATTCCTTTTTTTTCTTTTTATAATTAGATATTTTTTTTATTTACATTTCAAATGCCATCCTGAAAATTCCCTATACCCTCCCCCCCCCTGCCCTGCTCCCTCACCCACCCACTCTCACTCCTTGGTGCTGGTGTTCCCCTGTACTGGGGCATATAAAGTTTGCAAGACCTAGGGGCCTCTCTTCCCAATGATGGCTGACTAGGCCATCTTCTGCTACATATGCATCTAGAGACACAAGCTCTGGGGTTACTGGTTAGTTNNTATTGTTGCTCCACCTATAGGGTTGCAGACCACTTCAGCTCCTTGGGTACTTTCCCTAGCTCCAACCTTCTTAGCCATCAAAAATATTCAAATGGAAATTACCCTTGTCAATGTGGCTATTTTAACAAAAATGACAAATGCTGCCAAGGATCCAGAGGAGCTTATACAATAATGATGGAAATATAAATTTGTGCAGACACTATGGAAACTAATATGGAGATTCCTAAAAACAAACAAAAAAACAAACACAAATAGAACATACATTCAACTTTGTGTTCATTTTCCTAAATGATCGAATGCAGCCCATTATAAATACTTATTGTTATTCATGTCGATGTTTGTGTATATAAATTGTAGATATCCCTGCTCTCAGTTTTAATATTTACTTCAGCCAAGATATGAAACTAGCCTACGTACCCATAAACAGAGTAATGGAGAAAGAAAAGGATCCATACATAACGATATGTCTTATTCAACCATGTAGAACATAAATATGCCATTCTCAGAAAGATGGACAGACAGGAGATCATTAAGGTAGGTTAAATAAGTCAGACTAGGAAAGAGAAATAATGCATGCCTTTTCTCATATGTACCCTCAATATTATGTTTATATGTAGCTGTAGTAAATATATGGATACATATATGCATATTTATGGTGAGTGTATAGAAATCAAAGGAAGACTATGTAGGAATTTTCAAAGGACCAAAGAAAGGAAATAGAAGGGAAAAACAAACAAAAAAACAAAAAACAGAATATAATTGAGGTAATATGAGCAGAATAAAAAGACACAAAAGAGTCATCCAGCACCTATCCCACCCAAGGAGGGGTGTCTGCCCAGGAGAGGTCTCAAGGCCTGAACTGGTAGGAGAGCCATCTTTGCTCCAGTGCACTGCCAGGGACAGGGCAGCCTGAAGAAGTTACATGGCTGCTGGGACAGTCTCCATTTCTGGCTCCAGACATCCAGCACCTTTCCCCCAGGAGGAGAGATGGTAACAGAGCCATCTTTGTTCCACTGAGTGGCCTGGGAGAGGGCAGCCTGCAGAAGCTATGCAGCTTCTGGGAAAGATCCCATTTCTGGCTCCAGTCATCCAGTACCTTTCCCCGCCTGAGGAGGGGTATCCGGCCAGAGGAGGAGTCTGAAGGCCTGAGATGGCAGGAGAGCCATCTTTGCTCTGGTTTGCCTAGGCTCCAGTCTGCACTGGCAAGAGTGTGGACCACAGAAGCTACACAGCTTTGGGACAGACAGGAGCAACTTAACTTCTGGGACAGACCCTGTTTCAGACTCCACAAATTTGGGCACATTCCTCGCCAGAGGAAAGGTGGCCACCTGTGAGGGCTTTGTCTGCCAGAGCAGGTGAGGGAGTCATGTTGTGTCCAGGGTACCTCGGTGGCTAGTCTGTGTGGGTGAGTGAATAAACTCTAGAGACAACACATCTTCTGAGACAAGCCCTCTTTGGGGCCTACATCTTCAGCAAGGAGGCATATCTGAACGCCAGGCATCTGTGCACCTTCCCTGCTAGAGGAGAACTTCACTGCGGAGAGTAATCTGATCACTGAGACTCAGGAGAGAGCTGGACTACCAGGACTGCTGAGAGAGGCTAACAGAATCACAGGAGGAACAATCCCCAACCAGAGACAACTATAACAACTAACTCCAGAGATGAAAAGATGGCGAAAGGCAAACGTAGAATTTTACTAACAGAAACCAAGACCACTCACCATCATCAGAACCTAGCACTCCCACCACAGTCAGTCCTGAATACACCAACACATCCGAAAAGCAAATATCAGATTTAAAAGCATACCTCATGATGCTGGTAGAGGACTTAGAGAAGGGCATTATTAAAGAAATGCAGCAGATTGCTGGTAATGAGGTGTAAGTCCTTAAAGAAAAACAGGAGAATACTTCTAAAGAGGTAGAAGTCCTTAAAGAGAGAGAGGAGAACAGAAACAAACAGGTGATAGAATTGAACAAAATCATCCAAGACTGAGAAAGGAAAATAGAAGCAATAAAGAAAACCCAAAATGTGACAACTCAGGAGATAGAAACCCTAGGAAAGAAATCAGGAAT
>NW_018392267.1:0-1384 GCF_900095145.1 Mus pahari | reverse complement strand
TACACAAACAGGACCCAACATTTTGCTGCTTACAGGAAAATCACCTCAGGGAAAAATAGACACTACCTCAAAGTGAAAGGTTGGAAAATAATTTTCCAATCAAATGGTCCGAAGAAACAAGCTGAAGTAGCCATTCTAAGATCAAATAAAATTGGCTTCCAACCCAGTTATCAAAACAAAACAAAACAAAACAAAACAACAACAACAACAAAAAAACAAGGATGGGCAATTCATTCTCTTCAAAGGTAAAATCTACCAAGAGGAACTCTCAATTCTGAATATTTATGTGCCAAATACAAGAGCAGCCACATTCATTAAAGAAATATTAGTAAAGCTCAAAGCACACATTGTACCTCACACAATAATAGTGGGAGATTTCAATATCCTACTCTCTCTAATGGAAAGATCCTGGAAACAGAAACTAAACAGAGACACATGGACACTAACAGAAGTTATGAAACAAATGGATTTAATAGATATCTATAGAACATTTTATCCTAAAACAAAAGGATTCAGCTTTTTCCCAGTCCCACATGGTATCTCCTCCAAAATTGACTATATAATTGGTCACAAAACAGGCCTCCACAGATACAAAAATATTGAAATTATTCCATGCATTCTATTAGATCACCACAGTAAGGCTGATCTTCAATAACAGCATAAACAATAGAAAGCCAACATTCACATGGAAACTGATCAACACTCTCCTCAATGATAACTTGGTCAAGGATGAAATAAAGAAAGAAATTAAAGACTTTTTAGACTTTAATGAAAAGGAAGACACACCCAACCTTATGGGACAAAATGAAGGCAGTACTAAGAGGAAAACAAGGTAGCCATGAGTGCCTCCAAAAAGAAACTAGAGAGAGAACATTGTAGTGACCTGACAGAACACCTAGAAGATCTAAACTAAAGGAAGCAAATTCACCCAAGAGGAGTAGAAGGCATGAAATAATAAAACTTAGGGCTGAAATCAACCAAGTGGAAACAAGAAGAACAATTAAAAGAATCAACTAAACCAGGAGCTGGTTCTTTGAGAAAATAAACAAGATAGATAAACCCTTAGCCAGACTCACTAGAGGGCACAGGGACAGTATTCTAATTATTAAAATCAGAAACAAAAAGAGAGAAATAACAACAGATCCTGAGGAAATCTAAAACATCATCAGATCCTACTACAACTCAACCAAACTGGAAAACCTGGATGAAATGGACAAATTCCTAGATAGATACCAGGTACCAAATTTAAATAAGTAATTTAAATTTAAATTTAAAACAGTCCCATTTCCTCTAAAGAAATAGAAGAAGTCATCAATAGTCTCCCAACCAAAAAAAGCCCAGGATCAGATGGGTTTACTGCAGAATTCTATCAGACTTTCAAAGA
>NW_018392266.1:49677-65703 GCF_900095145.1 Mus pahari | reverse complement strand
TGGGATTTGGACTGCAGACTGTAAGTCATCAATAAATTCCTTTACTATATAGAGACTATCTGCAAGTTCTGTGACTCTAGAGAACCCTGACTAATACAGACTGCTTTCATTGTGTCCGATAAGTTTGGGTATGTTGTGACTTCATTTTCATTAAACTCTAAAAAGTCTTTAATCTCTTTCTTTATTTCTTCCTTTACCAAAGTATTGAGTAGAGTGTTATTCAGCTTCTATTATTTATTTTGTTATTGAAGATCAGCCTTAGACCATGGTGATCTGATAGGATGCATGGGATAATTTCAATATTTTTCTATCTTTTGAGGTCTGTTTTCTGACCTATTATATGGTCAGTTTTGAAGAAGGTAGCATGAGGTGCTGAGAAGAAGGTATATCCTTTTGTTTTAGGATAAGATATTCTATAGATATCAGTTACATCCATTTCTTTCATAACTTCTGTTAGTTTCAATGTTTCTCAGTTTAGTATCTGTTTCCAAGATCTGTCCAATGATAAGAGTGGGGTGTTGAAGTCTCCCACTATTATTGTGTGAGGTGCAATGTGTGCTTTGAGCTTTACTAAGGTTTCCTTAATGAATGTGGATGCCCTTGCGTTTGGAGCATAGAGATTCAGAATTGAGAGTTCATCTTGGTAGATTTTAACTTTGATGAGTATGAAGTTCGCCTCCTTGTCTTTTTTAATAACTTGGAGTTGGAAGTCGATTTTATTCAGTATTAGAATGCCTATTCCAGTTTGTTTCTTGGGACCATTTGTTTGGAAAAGTGTTTTCCAGCCTTTTACTCTGAGGTAGTGTCTGTCTTTTCCCTGAGATTGGTTTCCTGTATGCAGCAAAATATTGGGTCCTGTTTACTTAGCCAGTCTGGTAGTCTATGTCTTTTTATTGGGGAATTGAGTCCATAGATGTTGAGAGAAATCAAAGAAAAGTAATTGTTGCTTCCTATTATTTTTGTTGCTACAGTTGAGTTCTGTTCTTGTGACTGTCTTCTTTTAGGTTCATTGAAGGATTACTTTCTTGCTTTTTCTAGGGTGTAATTTCCTTCCTTGTGTTGGAGTTTCCCTTTATTATTCTTTGAAGGGCTGGATTCATGGAAAGATACTGTGTGAATTTGGTTCTGTCATGGAATACCTTGGTTTCNCCATCTATGGTAATTGACAGTTTTGTTGGGTATAGTAGCCTAGGCTGGCATTTGTGTTGTCTTAGAGTCTATATGACATCTTCTAGCTTTCATAGTCTCTGGTGAGAAATCTCCTGTAATTCTGATAGGTCTGCCTTTATATGTTACTTGACCTTTATCGCTTACTGCTTTAATACTCTTTCTTTGTTTAGTGCATTAGGTGTTTAGTGCATCATGTGACAGAAGAAATTTCTTTTGTGGTCTAGTCTACTTGTAGTTCTATAGGCTTCTTGTATGTTCATGGGCATCACTTTCTTTAGGTTAGGGAAGTCTACTTCTATAATTTTGTTGAAAATATTTACTGGCCCTTTGAGTTGGGAATCTTCACTCTCTTCTATACCTATTATCCTTAGGTTTCATCTTCTCATTGTGTCCTGGATTTACTGGATGTTTTGGGTTAGGAACTTTTGGAATTTTGCATTTTCTTTAACTGTTGTGTCAATGTTTTCTATAATATTTTCTGCACCCGAGATTCTCTCTTCTATATCTTGTATTCTGTTGGTGATGCTTGCATCTATGGTTCCTGATCTCTTTCCTAGGTTTTCTGTCTCCAGGGTTGTCTCCCTTTGTGATTTATTTATTGTTTCCATTTCCATTTTTAGATCCTGGATGGTTTTATTCACTTCCTTCAACTTCGGTTGTTTTTTCCTGTAATTCTTTAAGGGATTTTTGTGTTTCTTCTTTAAGGGCTTCTACCTGTTTATCTGTGTTCTCTTGTGTTTCTTTAAGGGAGTTATTTATGTCCTTCTTAAATTCCTCTATCACCTTCATGACAAGTGATTTTAGAACCAAATCTTGCTTTTCTGGTGTGATGGTGTGTCCAGGACTTGCTATGGTGGGAGAATTGGCTTCTGATGATGCGAAGACACTTTGGTTTCTGTTGATTATGTTCTTATGCTTGCCTCTTGCCCTCTGATTTTCTCTAGTGCTATATACCCTTGCTATTTCTTACTGGAGCCTGTCCTTCCTGTGATCCTAATTGTGTCCAAACTCCTCAGAGTTCAGCTGTCTCTGTGATCCTGTGATTCTTGATCCTGTGATTCTGAGACCCTAGGTGTGTCAGAACTCCTAGGATGTAAGTTGCCTCTGGGACACTGAGTTCCTGGTGTGAACAAGTTCCTGGGATCCTGGGATCTTGTGATCCTCTGATCCTATAATCCTGGGAGTGGTAGAGGTTCTGGGAGTGGATCTGCCTCTGGATTTTGTGGGACTGGCTCTGTTCCTATGATCTTGGGCATGTTAGAGTGCCTGGGAGTGGACCTTCTTCCTCTGGTGTTGTGGGACTGGCCATGGAGACTACACTGCCTGGTTATGCTTATTAAGTTTTTACTGGACAAACCTGTCCCCAAGAATTTACTTGGAGGCAAAACTAAAGTCTTAAAATTGGTTTGTTTACTGATTATTTTTTTATGATGAAAATGTGTGTTTTACATTTAAGTAATTCTGTATGTGGTTTTAAGAGCATTATATAAATATTTCCATATACATGATATTGTAAATATGGAGACAATTGTTGATTTTTCTCCCTACAGCTGCCAACCAATCTTCTAGTATAACATAAAGCAAAGCCCAAAAAATGAAGAATTGTAGCCCCCAAACCTCAACGATATTTTACAGAATCTATGTTTGAATAATAAATAATTGAGAGGAGGTGATGCAGGAGAGAGGGAGGGAAGGACTGCAAATAGAGTCACAAAGATAATTAAAAAAAGGGGGGGTTCTCCCCATTTTGAAAGGCTTCATAAGTGGATCTCGCAAGCAAGAGCCCCACTCCTCCACGTGCTTATTTATCTTGGATTTGAACTCTTCCCTCTTTCATCCTTTCCAATAATAATGCACTAAAGTGAATCGTTGATTAATATTTAAATGTGCATAGGGAGAAATAGATAACCTAATAGGAAGAGATAATTAACAAGCCACTTCATTCTTTATTCCTTCTCTTTCCTTCAAGGAAGCATGTGTCCTGTTTGCCACAATATCATTCCCTTTGACCTCCTTTTTAAGTACCAGCCTAATAAAGCTTCTGTTTGAACAGTCTCAGTGACACTTCATTACAACTTGGAACTATTTTCTGGATTTACTTCTTACACCCTCATTCATTCCTCTCTATTCTAGTTTTTCTTTGCTATTATAATACTAAGAAGTCACCTGTAGGGATTGTCATCTCCTGGTAAATTTTGTGGTAGAATTCAAAGAGAGCCCCCTAACTTAGGTTTAAACCTGGAAAATAAGATTGCTGTTGCTGGTAGAAGAAAAATAAGCTTTATGTAGTGCCTAAAATGTGTAGTATATCTTTATATGTTAATGGAGGGAGACATTTATAATACATACACATATATTGTAAGTAGATGTTTATTTGACTGTATAGGATATACACTATTCATATATTAGGAATTATAGATTATAATATAAACCCTGTACTGGCTGGTTTTGTGTGTAACCTTGACACAAACTGGAATTATCACAGAGAAAGGAGCTTCAGTTGAGGAAATGCCTCCAGGAGATCCAGCTAAAAGGAATTTTCTCAATTAGTGGCCAAGGGAGCAGGGCCTAGCTCATTGTGGGTGGTGCCATCACTGGGCTTGTAGTCCTGAGTTCTAGAAGAACTCAAGCTAAGCAAGCCAGGGGAAGCAAGCCAGTAAGTAACATCCCTCCATGGGCTCTACATCAGCTCCTGCTTCCTGACTCCAGTTCCATTCCTGACTTCCTTTGGTGATGAACAGCAGTGTGGAAATGTAAGCTGAATAAACCCTTTCCTCCCCAACTTGCTTCTTGGTTGTGATGTTTTGTGAAGGAGTAGAAACCCTGACTAAGGCACACCCATATAGAAATCTGTCTGTTTATATTCTTGTCCACCTTGGCCATATTCTCTAGTTCTGTGTTCTGTCACTGGAGATTAGTGTGGAGAAGGGGGGAAAAGCATTACTTTCAATACTAGGGCCACACATGTTCTAATCCAGTGCTCTTAAATTTTAATTTAAAAAAATAACACAAGGTTTGCTTTTAAAAAAATTATATTGGGATGATTTTGCTTTGTTTTTATTTTTTATTTTTTGAGATGGTCTCCAGTGATGTAATCCAGCTTAGCCTGTATCTCCTGATTCTCATGTCTCAGCTTGGAAAATCATGCCATATTTGTAGATATTTTTAAGTAAAAACTAAGACATTAATAGAAAATAAAATTATTTTCTGAAAGAAAAATATTTGGGGATTAACAGAGCAATATAAGCCTGTTGAAAAAAATTAAGATTCCCTAAATAAGATCATAGGATATATATGTGAGTGTGTGTGTGTGTTTGTATGTGTGTGTGTACACCAGAGGGTGTCAGCAGTTAAAGTAAGGGCATTAATTGGTAAAGAATGGGATCCTATAACTTGGGATGGGGATGTGTGGTAGGACCCTATTGAATCTGAGAGCTTTGAATCTACAGATTCTCAAAGGTTTATCTCACCTCAGCCTCACACCTTGAAATAATGCCTTTTCATTTCATATGATGAAATGAATATGTCAAAGTCTGATAAATCGGCAGTGACTTTCTCAAAGAAAATGCCAGACAAGATAATATTGGTATTCCTCAAGGCCCACCAATAGTTTCTTCTAGACCTAAAACCATACATAAGGAAAAACAGACTCCTAGAGAGGAGGTAGAATGTATAGTCCATGATAAAATGCACTATACTAAATTGCATAACTAGTTTGCTAATTCATTCAAGCAAAAGTCTAGGTAATATGTATGAAAATGGATTTTTAAAGGATGTGGGATAATGATGGAAAGAACATAAAACTAGATCAGGCTGAGTTTATTGACATGGGTCCTCTGAGTAGAGATTCTAAGTTTAATATGGAAGTTTAATATGCACAGTTAATAAAGGTGTCAGAAGTTTGATTGAAGAGTTTATCAGAAGATGGCCTACTGAAAAGGAGTTAGAGAGGCCTGATATCCCTTGGCTTAGTGTTGAAGCAGGAATTGTAAGGCTCAGGGAAATTGCAATGCTACAGTGGATACCTTGTGTAAAACCTAATCCTCCACAATGGGAAGACCCAGAAGATATGCTCTTCACGAATTCTTTAAGACACAAGCTGGTGAGAGGGATACTAGCACATTTGAAGAGTTTTGTTCTTGCCCTTTTCCTTGTGCCAGACTTTAGGGTTGGAGATTCTGCTGCTCAATTAAATGAATTAAATGCAATGTGTTTAATTGGACCCAGAGGTAGCAAGAGACAGGTAGAAGTGAATACTCAGAGAAGGCGATTGTAGTTATAATGGGCAGTGTAGACAAAACAATGTTGAATCTACTTCTACAGAAGACAAATTGAAGCAACTAGCCTTGGGAGACTGAGAAACTACTAGATCCTTGAACTTCCCATTCATAACTGAACATTGTTGGGGAGTTGGACTACAGACTGTAAGTCGTCATAACAAATTCCCAGACTATATAGAGACTATCCATAAGTTCTGTGATTCTAGAGAACCCTGATTAATACACATTACACAATTTCTTCCACACAATAAAATCACTCCTTTGAGAAAATATATAGCTGCAATTGCCGAACATATCAAAGAAAGGAAGGAAGGAAGGAAGGAAGGAAGGAAGGCAGGAAGGCAGGAAGGCAGGAAGGCAGGAAGGAAGGAAGGAAGATATATATATATATATATATATATATATATATATATATATATATCACAAACAAAGAAATGTTCACTCTTCAAAGTTTCAACAATAAATATATTAAATCTTTGATAATAAGTTATACATCCAGAAATAAAATTTAAGGAAAAACACAAGAGCTGAGCTGGATGGTTTTATATGTCAGTTGTTCTCATAATTGAAGCCAGTATTTGATGCCAGCTTGAAAACTAGAACATATCTGAACACAAAGACATCCCACTCACTCAGATTGGGAGTACCAAGCTGGACTCATACAAGCATACTGAATATTGGTCAAAAGTGGATACTGTTGTTTCTTCTAGGGTGAATTTGTGATAAGTAGCTTTGAGGTTTTATCAATGATATAAAGTAGTGTTAGAAAAAGTTAGAAAATATTATAAATAATGAGACTGCATCTGAATGCCATTATTATAGCAAGGTTCTATGAAAATGTCAACTTCTGATTTTAAAACTGGAAGGATTGATTTACAGAAAGACTGGATTAGTAGCAAAGTTGTAAGGAGTGGTTTTGAAAGATACAAATAAAAAAGTCACAAGGGTCAGCCAGTTTAGTGCAATTATATTCATTTTGTTTCTAATAGCATCTGCTCTGTAATATTATGATCCTTATGCTCCAGTGTTGTGAATAAATAAGAAGTAACAAAAAGAAAGAAAGAAAGAAAGAAAGAAAGAAAGAAAGAAAGAAAGAAAGAAAGAAAGAAAGGAAGGAAGGAAGGAAGGAAGAAAGGAGAGTAAGAAATGAAACAATTGTTTTCAGTATGCAGATCAAGAGTTAAAAGAACAATTAAACAAATTACAAGCAAACTAGAAGGCAAGTAACAGAAAGTACAGTTGAAATACAAAATACAAAAAGCTCTATAATAAAATCCAACACTTTTTCATTATCAAAGTTCAACAGATAATAGGACTAGAGGAAGAATATCTCTATAAAATAAAAGTCATAATCCTTTGTTGCTTTGTTTTATTTTGTCACAAAGTATGGTTATTATTTGTGTAACGCTGCCTGCACTGGGACTTGCTCTATAGAATTAACTAGCCTTAAACTATCAGAGATTGCCCTGCTTCTTTTACCACTACAGCTGGACAAAACTTAGAATATCCTTTTTACCCTCATTTACTTGTTATTTTATTAATGAATATGTGTGCTCTATATTCATATATGCCTGCATGCCAGAATAGAACACCATAACCTCGTAGAAGTCACCATATGATTCTTGGGAATTGATCTCAAGACCTCTGAAAAAACAGCAGACAGGGATCTTAAATGCTAAGTCATCTCTTTAGTTCCCCAAAGCTAGAAACTACACTGGTCAATAAAGTTAAAAACACCCCAAATGAGTGTCAGGCGTGGTGGCCCATGCCTTTAATCCCAGCACTTGGGAGGCAGAGGCAGGCAGATCTGAATTCGAGGCCAACCTGATCTACAGAGTGAGTTCCAGGACAACCAGGACTACACAAAGAAACCCTGACTCCAAAAAACCAAAAAACTAAAACCAAACCAAAACAAATCAAAAACAAACAAACAAACAAATGAAAAATCACTCAAGGTTATCATTTAAATGTAAATTCTATTTACAGATGTTAGATATCTGTCCAGCTCTTCTTGTGCTGTTAAAAATTATTATAAATAATAAAAGTTTAATGTCTTTTATTAAAAAAATGTAAATAATCAAGGCAGGGTAAGAACCACAGTTTGGGATTAAACATTTCTACTACTTCACTGGGTTGTTTTGTTTCACACAACTAGAAGGCTCCTCAGACATATATCTAAAACATTATCATGAATACTTTTGAGGGGCTGAAGCAGGGTATATTTGAGACACTGTTTACCTCTGTGTGTAGAACTCACTGTCCTGGAACTCAGTATGTATTTTTCTGCCTCTAGATACTGAAATTAAAGGCATACACTTCCGTGCACAACTTCATTTTTCTTTCTTTAACCCCTGGAAGGTTTTGCATTTTCAAGTTTGTTTGTTTCCAATTCCTTGTTCTGTCACTTGATTGCATAATGGCATCACCAAGATGTAAGCCAACAGGTAAATAGCAGCCATGTTGGCTTCTAACCTCACCAGGATGGAAGTAGCCATGTGACTACTTTTCCAGGTCATTTTTGTTTCTCTCTTTACTAGAATCTAGAGGAACAGAACTTACTTAAACCCAGTTTGCATGAGCAGACTTGTAAAGAGGCATGTAAAAGCATCTTGATGCCACATTAAACCCCAGCCATTTTTTTCCTTCTGCTTTTGACTATTTTTTAATGCCAGATCATTTTAATTTTTATTCTTTTTTCATTAAAATGCACAATAAATAATCAATATAATTAATTATCCTCAAACTCCTGAATGCAAGATAAACTTAATATAGTTTTGATTTCTTTAAGAAGGATTTCTCTGTGTAGCCTGATATACAGAGAGACACACAGACAGGACTACTGACAGAGAATAAAATAGGGATTAAAAATAGTTAAAAATAAACATAAATACAATTAATTATTCTGGAACTCCTTCTGTAGGTGAGGCAAAAATTGAACTCAGAGATGATGCTCCCACATTGGATATGCGTTCATCTGTACTGATTCTAGTTTTCTGATTGCTCCTTTCT
Organism: Mus pahari; assembly: GCF_900095145.1. NCBI lineage: Eukaryota > Metazoa > Chordata > Mammalia > Rodentia > Muridae > Mus > Mus pahari. Next base: position 57,244 of record NW_018392266.1, on the reverse strand, counting down.
CTTGCTGACACATAAAAACATATTTGTCTGTCTGAGTATGGAGACAATGAAGAAAGCTGCAGCAGTGGTTACTGCAAAATCTTGGAGAGTCGGGGACCAGAACGATTTACTACAGCAGCTATTTCACTGAAGATATAGATATAAATGGCAAGTATACTGATCACATCTTTGCCTGCTAAAAGAAATGGAAGTGGCCATGAATCAAGGGCAAAAGAAATTTACAGTCCCAATATACATTTTTGTTTTTGTTCCTCACAGTTTTTTCTTGTTGTTGATGGTTGTTTTTTGTTTATTTCTAAGATTTTCCAGGAAATATACTTTGATCTATGTGCCAAGTAGCTTTAAGATGGAAAAACTAGAGAATAAATGTGCACACACACACACACACACACACACACACACACACACACACACACACACAGAGCTGTCTGGTTTTTGGGTCTTATATGAGCAGGGGATGGGTTGACTATGAAGCTATAATCCAGACACCTTCTAGACCACAGTTCAAAACTTTTCAATATTCATTTGAAGAAGAGACAGACAGAGAGAGAGAGAGAGAGAGAGAGAGAGAGAGAGAGAGAGAGAGAGAGAGAGAGGTGAGAGGGTGAAAGAGTGAAAGAGAGAGAGAGAAAAGAAAGATTTTGAAATCAGCATTCAAGATTCTTCTTTACCTATGCCAACCACCAACAATCAGCAGAATTTGCTTTTCCTTGTACTTTAGCAGCAGCCTAGTGTATGTAAAATGCTGAAATTTATAGCTCTAACTGCCTATCTTAAAAAGGAAAACAGTCAAAAAAGAGAGAGAGAGAGGCTTAAATTGTTTGCTTTATTACAAATTAATTTTATCTATTTCTGTAGCTTTCTCTTTATTTGACTGAGAGGTGTAGGCACATAGCCCTGGAGATCAATACCAACCTCTAGTTCACAGATTTATCCCTTCCTCTGCCTCCCAAATGATAACATTAAAGATGTGCAGCACCACACCTGGTTACCATTCTTTGAATATTTAGTATAATTTCAAATTTTATGAGAGAGAGAGAGAGAGAGAGAGAGAGAGAGAGAGAATTATTGTAGTAAACACATAATGTTGGCTTATGTCCACTCAGTCATCTGATTATCACCACATCTCTGTCTTTTAAATTTTTGAAGAAACACAAGGCCCCCAAGATTGTTTATTTGTTTCACCTTCTTTTTCTTGATGTTCTTTTTTGTTTGGGTTCTGAGTCATGGTCACATAGGAAGTAAATGACCCAAATTGATCAATCCATCACTCTCTGAGTTCTTTACTTTTTCTCTTCTACTTTTTTATTTTGTAGTTGTTCTCTGTACTTTCAATCCTGTAAATAACAGGGATGTAAATCCAATTTACATGTGGAAAATTGTAAGAAGCCTCTGCTGACCTACGGAATAATTTGAAGTAAAATGAGAATAGCAACAACCACATCCTTTGAAATATATTGTATGTGAATTTCCGACAAAAATTAACATGATATAACAGAACCCTCTAAAGTAGAGCAACTGTTGTCTGTTTTTATTGTTTAGGCAACTATTTAATTGTGGAAGACCCTTTCCTACTCCCATCTAAAATGAGCTAGAAGTTACTAAAACATTCCTCACAAAACACTCCATGTTTTAAATCTATACCAGGAGAAAGTAGTAGGAAAGAATGAAAAAAATAAGGAAAGAAAGAAAGAATGAAAGAAAGAAATGAACAAAAGAAATTCTTCAGGCCATCTGTTTTCTGCCCTTGAGTCCAGCAGTACCTGAAGCTATGCCTCCACAAGATTTCTGTTTCCTGGGCTTGCTTCTTTGAGTATGCCCTTTGGGTGGCTTGCGACAATCAGGCACTGCTTGTATGCCAGCATTAATGTTTTCTCCACAGTCATTGTCACTTGTACAAGGTGGAATGGTGGAGCTAGGGGTAAGGAGAGCCCCTATTTTGTGCTGGTGTTTCCTAGTACTCCTCCATGACCAGCTGTGTTTTTTTGTTTTTTGTTTTTGCCTTTTGTTTTTGCTTATTTTTTTCTTACATAGCACCCAAATCTCCACTGGTCCATATTTGATATGTTCAGGTCTCGCTGGCACATGATTCTGGAGTGCACTACTTTGCCCTCCTCCCTTTCTACAATTTATGCAGGCAAGTGTTTTGTTGTTTTTGTTGTTGTTTTTATTTTTTGTTTGTTTTGGAGTCTTCAGCCTTTTTGCTGCCCTGAATAGCATGGTTCTCCATGCTTGTCCTATAAGGTTGGTGGTCTATCCTGCCTGCCATTGGTCGCTGTGAAGTTTGCTTATCTATCTATCTATCTATCTATCTATCTATCTATCTATCTATCTATCTATCTATCTATCTATTCTGGCAATTTGTCCAGATTTCACTCACTCTGCTAATTTCTGTATCCAGCCTTGCTGGTTTTACCTGCATAAAATCTTGCTTGGTGTTCTTGATGGCATATGCTGCTCTCAATTTGGTAGATTGATATTGTGTTCTCTGTGGGCCAGGGACTAAGTCACACCATTCAAGGGATGGAGATTCATGGCAAATTCTCAGTCACTATGAATGCTGGTCACTATTTTCATTCTGCCAGTGGTCCCCTCATATCTCCTCCCCATTCCCACCAGTGGTGTTTGGAAGGCAGGTGTGTGGCTATCCACCCTGAACATTGTGACCTGCCGCACTTCTCTCTGTAGTTCTTTGGAGCCCTGTGGATTCTTCAGGTACTCTGTTGTCCTCAAGTGGTCATTCCATTTATATGTTACATTTGAACCTCTTCCTGATGCCCAGAAGAATGGTTGACTCATTGCAATGCACCTTGTTTGCAATCCTTGCGATGCTTATGGGGTGTTCTAGGCTTTCAACTGCAAGGTACCCATGTCTGAGTTGGTAATGGTATTTCACATTTGCTGACATAGCTTCTTGCTCTGTATTCCTGTATGTGCTTTGTCCCTATGTTATTTCATTTTGTGTGAGATGCCTGATGAGGGTTGAGAGGAAGGTTGTTCAAAGAGGTTCTGGTGTTTCCCATTGTCTGAAAGGGACAACAGGAAAATGTTGGGCGAATGCCTGCCCGATATTGCTGCCTTCACTTGTAGTCCTGCATCAGAGTGGTACTAAACCGTTGAGGTCTTAAAAGACCTTAAAGACCTTTTGCTACAGTGTTCCCAGCAGGGGCTTTGAGAATCCTGGCTGTTGCAGAAGGGATGTGGAGAGGACTTGTCTCAGGCACTTTCGTCTGTGGATGCTCAGAACACCCAGGAAAGAGATTCCTTATGGGTACTACATACCTTTCCTCAATCCGCAAGAGGTTCTTCTCATTCCCTGTACTGCAATCATCCACCCTCAGTGAGAAATAGTTGCCTTCTCTAGCTATCTGATGTTAGTGCATGCCATGATCTGGAGGTATTTCTCTCAAATAAGCTTCTGATTACCTGCTCTGACTGATTTCAATGTATAGCACGGTATGAAGAGACCCATTGCCACTCAAGGGTCTTCTTCATTGTTGGTGGAAGCATGAGTAGTCTCTTTGTTAGTTTTCTCAGGCTGCCAGGGGACTATACGTTTTAGACTGGCACAGCAACACACTCTGGCAGGACAGCTCTGGAACTGTAATTCCTATTGGTTAACCTCACATGCCTGTTCATAATTGAGTGATCACTTTGTCCCACATAATGTGCTGTCCTGTGGCTATTCATGTCAACCCTGCCATAGCTGGTCCTTGCTCTGCTATGTAGTTAACAACTACAGATACACACGACACTGGTTCTCCCCATGACTATGCTACTGGAGCCCCAATCCAAGATGTAGCTCAGTATGTCTGGACTTCCATTGATCCCCTAATGGTGGGTCACTCTGGCCATGCCTGGGTTGTGGGGCAGCTCTTTTCCTGACATTGTGCCTTCTTGCCTTTTGTCATGGGACCACTGTAATCTGGAGCACCAGTGAGCCTTATTGTAACCACTGGTATGGTTGTGTGCCAAGTCCACCAGGCCAGGTATGTCTTGTCCAAAGTGTTCTCTGAGAGACATGACAGGTTTTATTGGGTTATAACAGGTGGCATTCCCGGTTCCAACCCTGCCATCCCCAGCCTGTCCAGTGCATCCACTCTGATAGTGGGGAATCATCTTTCTCAAGAGTGACCATCTTTAGTCACTTTTTTTCTCCTGCTCAATCTGTTGCTCTGCACCAGTGTGGCTAATACTACAACCCTGCTGATGTCACAGAGTAGAGGTGGCAGTGTTAGAGGTGAGCAGGCAGGTACCCACAAGGACATGTATGTGGGAACAGACATGTGACATTCCTTTAGGGTTGGTTTCTCTCACTCCCATTTCCTGTCACTTGCCTGTGCCCAGTCCATCTGCCCCATGATCCTTTTTTTTTTTTTTTTTGCTGTCCCAGCTTTGCTCCTACCTGGTTGATTCTGCCAGTATGATTGCCTCAAAGATTAAGCCATGCATGTCTAAGTACGCACGGCCGGTACAGTGAAACTGCGAATGGCTCATTAAATCAGTTATGGTTCCTTTGGTCGCTCGCTCCTCTCCTACTTGTATAACTGTGGTAATTCTGGCACTGCCTCAACCTCCTTTGGTGGATGCATGCATTTATTATATCAAAACCAACCTGATAAGCCTCCTTCATGCTCCAGCCAGGGGTGTGGTCAATGGCAACTTTGGTGACTCGAGATAACATCTGGCTGGTCCCATGCCTCTGGTGGTGGTAACAACCCATTTTGATATCTGTCCTATCAACTTTCGATGGTAGTCTCCATGCCTGTCATGGTGACGATGGGTGATGGGGAATCAAGGTTTGATTCTGGAGAGGGTAGCTGAGAAATGGCTACTATATCCAAAGAATGCCTCAGGCACACAATTTATCCATACCCAACTTGGGGCAGTACTGATGATAAAACAAAACAGGACTCTTTCAAGGCCCTGTAATTGGAATAAGTTCACTTTAAGTTATTTAAAGAGCATCCATTTATAGCAAGTCTGGTGTCAGCAGCACAGTAATTTTAGCTTCAGTAGTGTATATTAAAGTTGCTCCAGTTAAAAATCCTATGGTTAGGTCTTGGAAGCAGTAGGTGTCCTGCCTGTGAAGATAGTCACCCATCCTCTCTGTTGCTTGACTGTAGGTGCCCCCTCCATATTCTGGCTGACCCCTGGGGCCCAAAGCATTTACTTTGAATAATTAGGGTGTTCAAAACAAGCCCAAGTCTACTGGATCCCACAGAGAAGAATAATGGAATCTGAGCATGGTTCTATTTTGTTGGTTTTCAGAACTGAGACTAGGATTAATAAAGACTTCCAGACCATTTGTATTGTGCTGCTACAGGGTGGAAATTCTTGGACTGGCACAAGACAGATTAGAGTGAAAAATTAGCTAAGAACATTTTCATTAGTCAATAAGGAAAGTCATATGTTCAAAAATGATCAAATGAAGTCATATTCTAACCAATACTGATAACAACTGGCAATGTGGCAGAATTATTCCAATGACCCAGTGGGTAGCTTCTAGAAAACCAGTCTTTGTGGTCCAGGGAGAATATGGTTGCAAATCTGTAATGTACATGATCAGACAGAAGGGCACCACCAGAATTGGAGTCTGCAGCATAACTGGATGCAACACAGGAATCTTCACCTGGTCCAGACATGGAAATAATTGACAGACTGACAGAGTTGGGGATTGTGGAAGAGAAGCTGTTCCCATGCTGCTTTCCCAATTCAGCCTTTTTCAGCTTTTTGAGACAACTCCATGCTTATGTGTCTTTTAGTTTATTTGATTTTTACTTCACATTTTTTTTTAATTAGTATTATCTGCTAGTCAGCAAGGCCTATGGGTTGTTCAGCTTCCCTTACCCTCAGGGTTGCAGATACATGGTTTCACTGGCTCTCTAAGGATTTATTCCTGAGTGCTGCTGTGAGTGAGTCTATCAAAATTCTTTTAACATCATTATAATTGTTATTCTCCTCCCCCTCCTCCCCCCCATCCTCCTCCTCCTCATCTCATTAAACTTCACTGTTTATAATGAAGCACAGCAAGGAGGTTAGAGTAATGGATAGATTCCAAAGGCCTTCCTGGGAACTGACATCCTCCTTGACAGAAAGAGACATGTATGTTGGTCACTGACATCCTGGTTGGCAAGTTAATACATGATTGTTAGACAAAGCCCTTGCCATCATTGAATAATCCAATCAGTAGAAGCAGGATAAATGTTCAACAAAGACATGTTCCTAAGAAAATCCCCAATCCCTAAATGCAGATTGCTAGAGATGCTTGTGGATTTTAAGCATAAAATTCCTGTAGTTCCTGTGGTTAAAGTAATAAGGAAACTGGATGTGGTCATATGTGCCTTAACTCCCATCACTCAGGAAGGAGATAGAGGCAGGTGGAATGCTGTGAATTGGAAGCAGGTCTGATCCAGATGGTGACTTCCAGGGATACAAAGAGTGACCCCTGCCACAACTAAAATAATTAATAGAAAAATAAATACAATAAGTATAATTATTAACTTGGGATAAATCTAATGAACAAGTGAAGGCAGTGCTTGGTGTCCAGTTTGTGTGAAAGGAGATTTCCCTGAGATAAAGTGTTATAAGCTCTGGGATCCATACTCTGTACTATTTAAACTTGGTAATATCAGCACTCAGGAGCTAGAAATAAGGAGATAATGTGAAAGTTGAGTTGGGTGGTGAAGGAGAGAAGCTGTTTACATGCTGCTTTCCAAAGTCGGCCCTGTTCAGCCTTTTGGGGGGAAGTCCATGCTCATGCGTTTTTCAGTTTCTTCCATTTTTCCCTTTTTACCTTGATTTGAATTCTATCTCCTACATAGCAATGCCTATGGAGTATTTCACCTACCTTACCCTCATGTATACAGACACATTGCCTCATTGACCTTTTCATGACTATTTAGTGAGTACTGCTGTGAACAAGCCTAATGAAATTATTTTATAATTATTATAATTGTTGTTATTTTCTTCCTTTTTCTTCTTATCATCTCTTGAACCTTTAAATGTTGTTATGTGGCAGTGTAAAAAAATGGAGACAAAGAGAGGGAGAGATGCTTGATGAGTTATCTTCAGCAATGTTTCCAATGTAGCTATATTTTCTGTACTTAAGCACCTCCAAAGGAAAATTCTTTCCCACTAATGATTAGCCTTCCCCCCCCCCTCACTTTTTTTCTATCCCTATCCTAGGAGCTCATGTGACATGCTTTCAGGCCCCAGGTGTGCCCCTGTGTGTCTTCCTGAACTCGGTTCTGTGTAAACTTAATCACTCTTGCTCTAAAGAGCTAGAAACAAGATGACCTGACAGGCACAAAAAAGCTGCTTTCACGGTGCTTTTACAAAATTGGCCATTTTCAGCTTTGTGAGGAAACTCAAGACTTCAGTTTCCAATGATTTAATTTTATCTGCTAACCAGTTAGTTTCCTCTTCCTTCTGCTTTTCTATGGGAAGACACAAATGAAAATGAAGGAGAAAGAGAAGGAAGAAGGAAGAAGAAGGAGAAAGGAGAAGGAGAAGGAGAAAGGAGAAAGAAGGAGAAGGAGAAGGAGGAGAAGGAGAAAGAGAAGGA
>NW_018392266.1:0-49614 GCF_900095145.1 Mus pahari | reverse complement strand
GAAGAAGAAGAAGAAGAAGAAGAAGAAGAAGAAGAAGAAGAAGAAGAAGAAGAAGAAGAAGAAGGTGATGATGATGGTAATGAGCACACACACACACACACACACACACACACACACACACACACACACACACACACACAGGAATAAGGGAAAGTAGTATAGGGATTTGGATTATGGGAAGCACTTGCCTAGCATTCCTACAAGCCCTGGACCTGATCCTCTCAATCCTGTATTCATCTGGGTTTGCAGTACCATGTCTAATCCCAGCTCTCAGCAGGTGGAAAAAGCAGGATTGATCACCTCTGCCAACATAGCTCTGCCTTGTCAAAAACAAACACTTTAAAAAACAAAATAAAATTATCTTGTGACCTAATAACTATGAAAATGTATTCATGGAAATAAAACACAAATGGGAATTTTCATCATTCTACCAATCTTTTAACTTGCTCTCTGGATATAATCTTTTTAAAAGGGGGTATGTGGTGGCTGATGGGTGGACAGGGGTGGTGGCAGTAATAAACAGAAAACAACAAAATCCAAGAGATGGAGTGTTCATTAAAAGACAACTTAATGGTGTAGAACTGACTTTGACACCTCCCTCTCCTCACAATGTGTTGGATGCTCCCTTCCCCTAATTGTGCCTGTTCCTTGCCTGCTAACACATTTGTTAGTTATACACATTCACTTAAGTCTCCCTCTTAGAATGTTTTCACATCTCCCTGTTATACTTTCATCCTGAGTCTAGGCTGCATTCACTATGTTATGGGAGAGACAGTGGCCACTGTTTGTAATGCTTAGGAGATGTGGGGACCCTGCATTGGTGAGTGTTCCCCTGAACTAGAGATGACCCTCCAAAGAGAAAAACTGTGTGTGAACTTTGAATAATTTGGTTCCTTGTATGATCTGGATGGGTGATGCCTAATGGTGACAATTTTCTGCAAGACTCTTGTTTCTCCTTCAATGACAAAAAAAGGGAAATGCCTGTTGTCAGCCAGCCAGGGTTACAGGAGTCCTGGCAAGCAGGTAGACTAATGCATCCCAGAAATTTTGTAGTGTTTGGGAATGTCCTGAGAACTCTGGAAATGAGAGTTCCTGTATGTCCAGTTGGAGGAAATTATATTGTTAGTGGCTCTATGATTAATGCCTGGAATTTTTTATCCCTCCCCTACAACCCTTTCCCCTTCTCCATGTCACCAGTGGCAGGGTTCTGGATTTCTGAGGCCAAGCGGACATTGAGGTCCCATTTTCCAAGCTGATGTGCCCCAACATGGTCTCTGTTGATTGTCGGAGCCATATTTTTACTCCAGTATCCCTTTGGTCACTGGAGCTGTGACCCTGGAATCTGAGGCTGTGATAATGCTGTGGCCATGGCTTCAAAGCCCATGTGGCCCAGCACAGTCACTGTGGATCTTTGAAGAATATTTTTTTTTCTAGGAACCCCTCAGTCATGAGGGACATGGCTTTAGGTTTCTGAGGTCGAGACAAACCTTTGGCACCATCGTTCTAGCATGGCCACTATCTGTGTCTGCTCATGGTTATAAGGTTTTTCAGTTGTTCATATGAGATCCAGTTCTCTTGCACATGGAAATATTTTTGGGACACTTCACAAGCCATGACTTCCAGGTGTTCTGTATGGGCTGTGAATAACCTCCCCATACCTATTATAGTTTTTATCTTTGCAATCTGACCATATTCTATATATACTGATATGCTGTCCTTTGGTTGGTGACATTAAAGGACATTGTCCTCTAAGGCTGTTGGCTTTTTCAGGCACCTATTTTTCTGCCCCTAGGGCTCGAAGTGCCTGAATGTATGCCTGTGCAAGCTTCCTGTCTTTGGATTGTTGCTTGTTGGTATGCCCTCTCTGGGCAGCTTGTAACAACTAGGCAATATGAGCTGTTTGTTGAGGTGTTCCTACTTTCTACCTGATAGTTAACTAGGATCATACTGAGTAGAATGGTGAAGCTAGGAGCAAGGAGAGCACCTATTTTTTGTGATGTTTCCTGGAGTTCCTCCACATCCAGTATTCAGTCCCCGCCCCCATTTTTTCCCCTTCCTAGGAGATCTCAAAACTTGACTAGTCTGCACTTGGTGTGTCCGGGTCTTTGCCAAGGGCCTCCTGAGTTCACTATTTTTGCCCTCCACATATCATTGCTTTTTGGAGTTAAGCAGGCAAGGTATTACTTGTTTTTGTTGTTGTTTTGTTTTGATAGGTTTTCTTTTTCTGTTTCTGTGCTCCCCCCTTTTGCCCCCCAAGAAATGTGGTTCTCCATGCTTGTCCAGCAAGGTCTGCTTATACTGCTTGTCATCCATCACTGTGAGGCTTTTTTGGTAATAGTTTGTGCAGTATTTTTCATTGTTCTCATTATGCTCTCTCCATATGCTCACTTTTTTTTTTTTTATCCTGGCTTGCTAGTTTTGCCAGTGAAAGGTGAAAGATCCTGCTTGTTGTTCCTGAGGGCATATACCACTCTCTCATTTGGTGAATTGGTTGCTCTGGTGCTCTCTTCTGGCAGGAGCGTAAGCCTTGCCTGCCAGTCAATGACCTTCTTAAAAACACATGTTTAGATATTTAGCGCTAACTGTACATAACACTCTTCTAGTTAATAGCACATTAATAGATATTAACAGACAGTCATGCACATTGTAGTGTTCTGTTGTTCTGGGAAGCACTAATGATAAAGTACTTTTCATTCAGCCTTAAGGGTTTGTACTGAGTTCTGTGAAATGTGTATGTGAAATGCAAGAAAATAACGATGAACTGTGGTTACATCCAAAATAAAGCATTCCACAGCAGAGGGTACTAAATGCAATTTGAAGATGTAGTCATATAAACTCTTATGAGAAATGCTCTTGCTTCCTTCTTAAAAACACACATTTACAACCTAAGATATTTAAAGTTAACTGCACATGGCAACACTAAATGAGACCCTCTCTTTTTGGTTATTAACAATGAGAGTAACACATGCATGATCATTGTACTGTATTCTATGAAGCCTTAATGTGAAAGTACTTTTCTTTTGTCAATAAAGAATTGTACTGAATTATGTGAAATATGTATGTGGAAAGAAAGGAAGATAATGACAAACTGTGTTTTTATTCCACAATAAATCAATTCCAAATCAAAGCATACTAAATATAGTGTGAAGATGTAGTCCCACAAACTCTATTGTGAGAAATGTTTTTGTTGCTTTCTTAAAAACACACGTATACCACCTAAGATATTGAAAGCTAACTGTGTATAGGAACACTAAATGAAACAGCCTTTTTTTTCTGGTTAATATCCCAGAGAGGAACACACAGGCATGCACATTGCAGGGAGTCTCCTGGCCTTGAGAGGGTATAGAAGGGGCACAGAGTAGGACTCTGGTGTGGCTTTAAAGTCTGAGGCTCTTCAAATGGTCTAGATCTTTTACTATACTGAAATGCTGATGATAACTTCTAAAAAGTCCTAATTTTTTTCTTGCTCTTTCTGAGGGTTAAAAGCTGCTGGCTTAGGTGATTGACACCTATAGCCTGACAGAGGATTAAGTAATGTGGTCTTTGTTCTATCTCAGCAGGAAGTATGCTCCTCTAACTCTTAGCCTGCTACTAGAAGTTGCAGTAAGAAAACACTTTAAAAAGTGATTATATTCACTAGCCTATCATAATCAGTCCATATTGTAAGCTTATGTCAAAATATTGTGTCCAGTGTATGTATGCATGCATAATGCCAATAAAATTAAATTTTAAAGTGATTATACCCTTTATAATTAAGTTGTAAAATGTTTTCTATGAAGGCTATCTAAGAAAAGAGGAAAGCAGAAAGATTCTAAATGGGACAGGGGAAAAATTCTTTTTGCTTCTCCTCTTTGTAAGTTCTATATCCAAAAATGTTCTTCTTAGCTCAGTTTTCACTCTTCTGTTCTGTCCTCAGCACTTAAAACATCTATCAGAATACATGACCACATGTTAAAAAGTTCATCACAATTCCACACATAAAATCTACTCATAAATTGAAATAGTAATTTACAGCCATGAATGTTTGCATACATATCCATTAGGAATAATTATCTGGCTAAACATCCATCACCCATCACAGCGTCACAGGTTCATTGGAAGCTGAAAACCATAACTAAGTTGTTAGTGAAGTTTTGTATATATAAACCTAGTCAATATTTTATCTTCTGTCTTAGCACCTATAGTAAATTGTTAGGTCCCTTTTTATGACCTCTGGTTAATTGTTTTACAACCCATGGGAATGTGCTCTGAGTAGTTACTATCTAGATGCAATTAACTGGTGACACATGGGAGGCTAACAGAGTTCTCATTGCATTTATGACTATCAGAAAAGGAACTGATAGCAGTCCCACTATAATGGAGCTTAATAATCACTTATATAATTTTCAGAATGCTTATAGGATCATCATTAAGAAGCTATCTATTTGTCTATATAGCATCAGAACAAGACTGTACGTCTTCATAGATCTGCAAAGATCTGCTCAAAGGGGTGGGCTAGCACTTAGTAGTTGTTTTACATGTTTAATAACAACAGAGAGACCATACTAATAGAAGGAATCTTTTTTTAAGATTAATAACTCCTGGGCCTTGCCTATGGAGCAAATCTGTCATGGGCAGAATCTGAAGCAGGCCATCTCAGGAAGATCACCTGCTAGTTATTAGCTTGTCCTATGATGGCTCCTTACAGAACACTGTACTGTTTGCTGTGAAGTGTTTATGTTAAAGTAATTGCAAAGCTTCTGTAAGGCAAAGTATACTATCAATAGAACAAAATGGCAACCAATTAACACTGCTACATTAACAATGCTACATCTGATAAAGGGCTTATATCCAATATATACAAAGAACTCAAGAAGTTAGACACCAGAGAACCAAATAACCCTATCAAAGAATGGGGAACAGAACTAAACAGAGAATTCTCAACTGAGGAAACTCAAATGGCCAAGAAGCCCCTAAAGAAATGTTTAACATCTTTAGTCATCAGGGAAATAAAAATCCAAATGACCTTGAGATTCTATCTCACACTAGTCAGAATGGCTAAGATCAAAAACTCAGGTGACAGCAGATGCTGGCAAAGGTATGGAGAAAGAGTATTACTCTTTCATTGCTGGTGGGATTTCAAGGTGGTACAACCACTCTGGAAATCAATATGGTGGTTCCTCAGAAAATTGGACATAGTACTACATGAGGACCCAGCTATACCACTCCTGGGCATATACCCAGAAGATGCTTTGTCATGGTTTGTATATTCTTGGACCAGGGTGTCGCACAATTTGGAGGTGTGGCCTTGTTGGAATAGGTGTGACCTGGTTGGAGTAGGCGTGTCAATGTGGGTGTGGGCATAAGATCCTCACCCTAGTTGCCTGGAAGTCAGTCTTCCACTAGCAGCCATTGGATGAAGACATAGAAGTCTCAGCTCCTCCTGCACCATGCCTGCCTGGATGCTGCTATGCTCCCACCTTGATAGAAATGGACTGAACCTCTGAATCTGTAAGTCAGACCCAATTAAATGTTGTTGTTGTTGTTGTTGTTTTATAAGACTTGCCTCGGTCATGGTGTCTGTTCACAGCTGTAAAACCCTAACTAATAACATACTTCAATATGTAATAAGGACACATGCTCCACTATCTTTATACCAGTCATATTTATAACAGCCAGAAGCTGGAAACAAACCAGATGCCCCTGTACAGAGGAACGGATACAGAATATGTGGTACATTTACACAATGGAGTACTACTCAGCTATTAAAAATAATGACTTCATGAAATTCGCAAATGAATGGATCTAGAAAATATCATCGTGAGTGAGGTAACTCAGTCGCAAAGAACACATATGGTATGTTCTCAGTGATGGGTGAATATTAGTCAAAGAGCATGGACTACTCACAGAATACATGAATTTCAAGAGAAAGAAAAACTAAAGAGCTTCAGTCCTACTTAGGGGGGGGGAACAATATAATCAAGGGAAGTAGAGGGTGTGAGGGACTTGGAATGAAGAGAGAAGGGGGAGGAGGGAAAGAGGGGCAGATTCAGGTATGGGAAGAGATGGAAGAGATGTACTAAGGGTCAGGAAATTAAACAGAGGTGTGTAGCAATGGGGAATGGGAACTGAGAGTAGCAACCAAAAAGTCCCAGATGCCAGGAAAACAAGCACCTCCGAGGACCTCACAGGGATGGTAGCTGAAATCTCCCACAATGGTGAGGGAGAACCTGTCCAGACCATATCCAGAGGTTACTCATGGCCCTACCATTTGAGGGATGGGGCCATTCACCCATCTTCAAAATTTTATCCTAGTATTGCTCCTGTCTAAAGGAAATATAGGAACAAAAATAGATCAGAGATTGAAGGAAAGGCCATCCAGAGACTGCCTCACCTGGGGATCCTGAAGGAGCTGAAGGGGCCTTATCTGGCATCAATGGGAGCAGAGTCCCTTGGTCTTTTAAGTCTTGATGCCCCATTGTAGCAGAATGTTAGGGCAGAGAGGCAGGAGTGGGTGGGTGGGTGGGGGAATTCCCTCATAGAAGAAGGGTAAGGGAGGGGATGTGCAAGGTGGGTTGCAGTGGGGAAACCGGGAAAGGGAATAACATTTGAAATGTAAATAAATAAAATATTCAATTAAAAAAAAGTACTTTTTTTTCTGCCATAAGGAATTGTACTGAGTTCTGCGAAATGCAAATAAATAAAATATTCAATTAAAAAAAGTACTTTTTTTTTCTGCCATAAGGAATTGTACTGAGTTCTGCGAAATGCATATATAAAAATACAGGAAAGTATTGACTGTGTTCCCATCACAAAATAAAGCAATTCCCAAAGCAGAGCACACTAAATTCAGGTTGAAGTTGTAGTCACACAAACTCTTCTGTGAGAAATGTTCTTGCTGCCTTCCTAAAAATTCATGTTTACTACCTAAGATATTTAAAGATAACTGTACATGGGAACACTAAGCACAACACTCCCTCTTCTGGTTATTAGTAAAACACACATATGCACATTACACTGTGTTCCTGTCAAGCATCAATTTTAAAGTACTTTTCTTTCTTCCATAAGGAATTGTACTATGTTCTGTGAAAATGTGTGAAGAGGTTTGCTACCTGAAAGGAAGAACAGCAATATGGACAAACCAGGACCCCCAGAGCTCCCAGGGACTAAGCCACTAACCAAGGAGTACACTTGGCTCCAGCTGCGTATGTAGCAGAGGATGGCCTTGTCAAGCATCAATGAGAGGAGAAGTCTGTGGTCCTACAGAGGCTCCACAGATGTCCCAGTGTAGGGGAATTGAAGGTAGGGAGGCATGAGTGGGTAGGTGGGTGGAAGAATACCCTCATAGAAACAGGAGGAGGGAGGATGGAATAGGGGTTTTCCAGGATGGGGGGAACATGGAAAGGGGAAAACATTTGAAACGTAAATAAAGAAAATATCCAATTAAAAAAAATAAGAAAATACAGGAAAGTAAAAACATAGTTACATTACATAACAAACTATACAGATTCTCTAACATGCTTTATAGAATTGTATTATATAACATGCCACATAGAATTTCATTACCTAAAATGCTAAGAAGAGTCATACTACCTCATATGCTGAGTGGATTTGCATTATCTAAAATGGAGTATAGATTCACATTTCCTAACATGCCATATAGACTCGTATGAGCTAACATGCTGCTCACATTATCCAACACTCCAAAAAGACTTACATTACCTAACATGGTAGAGAGAGTTGCCTTACCTAACGTGCCATAAAGTTTGCATTTATCCAACATGCAGAACCTCGAATTTCCTAACATGCTCTTCACAGTCACCTTACAAATTACCACTCTTGCTTTACAAAGTCATATAACCCAACTAGCTGTACAGAGTAGCATTACCAACCATGTGTAACAGACTCAAATTACTAACAGGCTGTTCAACCTCTCATTAGCTAATAAACATGCTGTACAAACTCACATTACTTAACAAACATGCTATACAGACTCATGTTACTTAACAAACACTCTGGACAGACTGACATTACCTAAGAAAACATGCTATAAAGACTCATATGACCTAGCATGCCGAATATACTGACATTACTTAACATGTCGTAAGACTCATATTACCTAACAAACATGCTGTACAGTCTCACTTTACCTAATATCCTGTAGAGACTCACACTACCCAACATGCTGTTTAGACTCATATCACCTAACATACATGTAGTTTATACACTGACATTACCTAAAAAATATGCTGTACAGACTCACATTTCCTAACAAACATGCTATAGAGACTCATAAATGTTTCCTAACATGTACATACTTACATTACCTAACCTGCTGTGCTGATATCAGCACATTAACTAGTATGCTATATGGACTCACATTCCCTAACATGCTGTATATAGAGTCACATTACCAAACATGCTGTACAGACTCACATTATGTAACAGTCTTTACACAGTTACATTACTTAAAAAATATGCTGTATGGACTCACTCACAGTACCTAGAAGCTGTACAGACTCAAACATTACCTAGCATGCTGTACAGACTCACATTACATAACATGGTATACAGACTCACATTACCTAATATGTTCTATAGAATCACATTATTTAACATTATGTACATTCTTGCTTTATCTATCATGCCATACAAAGCCACATTATCCAACTTGACATATAGAGTCACATTACCTAACAAGCCTTATAGTGTCATTGATAAACATGCCATATAGAGTCACATTAATGTGATTCTATAGGGCATATTAGGTAATGTGACTCTGTTCAGCACACTAGGTAATGAGACTCTGTACACTTGTGTAATGTGAGTCTGTAAAGAATGTTAGGTAACACAACTTCTTATAGCATGTTAGGTAATTTGATTCTGTATGGCTCCTTGGATAATGGGAGAACATTCTGCTCCTTAGGTAATTTAAGTCCCTAAGGTATATTATGTAATGTGACTCTGTACAGCATGATAGGTAATGGGGGAATATATAGCATGTTAGATAATGTGATTCTATACAGCATGTTAGGTATTGTGAGTCTGTACAGCATGTTAGGTAATGTGAATCTGTACAGCACCATTTGTTAGGTAAGGAGGGTCTGAGGAGCATGATAGTAATTCAAATCTGTTTGGAATGTGTGGTAATACAGCTCTGTATGGCATGTTTGATAATTTGAGTCTGAATGACATGTTAGGTAAAGCAAGTCTATACAGTATGTTTTTTAAGTAATATAACTGTGTACAGATTCCTACATAATATGAGACTGTACAGCATGTTATGTAATGTGAATCTGTACAGCATGTTAGGTGATGTGAGTCTATACAGCTTCTTAGATAATGTAAGCCTGTTCAGCATGTTTTTGAAGTAATATGAGTGTGTACAAATTGTTACATAATGTGAGTCTGTATAGCGTATTTGTTAGTCACCAAGAGTCTGAGCAATATATTAGTAATGTGAATCTATTCTGCATATTAGGTAATGCAAATCTGTTGTCATGTTATGTATTGCAACTTTTACTGCATGCTGGGTAATGCAACTCTGTAAGGCATGTTAGATGATGTGAATCTATATGGCAAGTAGGGTAATATGACTCTGTACATTATGTTAGGTAGTGTTTGAGTTTGAACAGCATGTTTGTTAGGTAATGAGAGTCTGAACATTCTGTTAGTAATTCAAGTCTTGTTGGCATGTTAATGAAAGTCTTTTCAGCATACTTAATAATGAGACTCTATACACTTGTTGGGTAATGCTTGTCTGTTTGAAATGTTAGGTAATGCTAGTCTGTACAGCTAGTTGTGTAATGAGACTCGGCAAGGCATGTTAGGTAATGTGATTGTGTATGGCATGTTAGGTAATGCTAGTCTGGGGTGTTGAATAATATGACTGAAGTATGGCATGTAAGGTAATTCAACTTTACTCAGCATATTAGTTAATATGAGTACAACATGTTAGTGAATGTGACTTTTTACTACATGTTATATAATGTGACTCTGTATGGCAGTTTAGGTAATGCTAACCTGTACAGCATGTTAAATAAAGTGGTTCTGTTCTGCATATTAGGTAATATGAGTCTATATACCATATTATATAATGCAGCTCTGCATAGCATGATAGGTAATGTGAGAGTGTATAACATGTTAGATAATGTGAGTCTGTACAGCATGTTAGATAATGTAAGTCTGTACAGTTTGTTTGTTCAGTAATGTGATATGTGCTCTGTGCAGTATGTTAGGAAATGTGAGTCTATATGGCATGTTTGATTTTTGTTAGGTAATGAATGTGTATATAGATTGTTACATAATATGAATAGCATGTTAATTATTGTGACTCTCTATAGCATGTCCTTACATGTTAGGTATTGTGAGTCTGCACATCATGTTTGTTAAGTAATGTAAGTGTGGATAGGTTGTTCCATAATGTGAGTCTGTACAGGATTGTAAGGTAATGTGACTCTTACAGCATGTTAGGTAATGTGAGACTATATGGCATGTTAGTTAATGTGAGTCTGTACAGTACATTTGTTAGATACAGTACATTTGTGAGTCTGTGCATCATGTTAAGTAATATGAGTATGTACAGCATGTTAGGTTATGTGAGTCTGTACAGCATGTTAGGTAATGTGAGAATGTTTAGCATGTTAGGTAATATGAGTATGTACAGCACGTTAAGTAATGTGAGTCTGTACAGTATTCTATTTAATGAGTCTGTACAGCCAATTAGGACATGTTAGTCTGTACAGCATGTCAAGTAATGTGAGTCTGTACAGCATGTTTGTTAGGTATCATGAGTCTGTAGAGCATGTTATTTAATATGAGTCTGTACAGCCTGTTAGGTTATGTGAGTCTGTACGGCATGTTAGGAAATACCAGTCTATACAGCATTTTAGGTAATGTGAGTCTATTCTGCATTTTAGGTAATGGAAGCCTATTCAGCATGTTTGTTAGGTAATGTGAGTCTGTATGACATGTTGTTTTTAGGGTAAGTGAGTATGAAGAGTGTATAACGTGAGTCTGTACTGAATGTTAGGTAATGTGTGTCTGAACAGCATGTAGGTAATGGGAGTCTGTACACATTCTTTGCTGATATTCAGCTTTAAATTCTTTTGTATGCTTTTCTGTGACCAAATATTACTTTCTTAGGTTTATAAGATGCTCAACCTGAAACCATATACATACAATGCCATTATATAGAATTAGCAGATTGATTTGCATAGATTTAAAATACACAACACACACACATAGAACAACAACAAGAACAACAATAATCAATGAAAAAGAGACAATGAATTTGAAAGAAAATCAGAAAATATTCTGGGAGTGTTTGGCATGAGGAAGAGAAAGGAAACATCATTATAATCTCAACAATTATCCAAAATAATTTACAATTCTTGAACTTAAAAATTAATTATTTTATTTCCATCTTGGTCAAGCTTCAAGAATGGCATATATAGCTTGATCATGCTAACCCTTCTTGGCCTGGGAATACTTTTATTCTGTCCATTGTGATAACCCTTGCCTTTAACAATATCTTCATGTTGGTGGCCAAAATACATGGTTTACAACTAAAAATGGATTCCAAGACAGAGTTATTGATTTAACAGGCTGACAGTCAGAGATGAGTAAGTTCTGCGAAGAGCCTTACCAACCTAAGACAGAAGTGCATTGTTTTTGATAATATATATTCCACAGCAGGTAAGGAAGGCATTCTTCTGTCCGAACAACCTAAAACAGTTGCAGTTTTGTTTATGAAATAAAAAGGGGGTAGAAGTGCAGAGCTTCTTGGGGCTGCATTGTAGGAATTTGACATTGGGCCATGACAAGAAAGTGTGCCTCAGGCAGGAATTTGACATTGGACCAGCATAGGTAAGTCAGTTCAGGGAGGAATCTGATTTTAGGCTAGAAGAAGTAGGCTTTAGGCAAGAATATGACTTTGGGCTAGGATAGGGAAGTAGGCTCAGATATCTTGGTCATCCTGAGACGCTCAGAGAAACCAGTGATCATGGGAGTGATCATGGGACTTTGTTTATTGCCTTGCTTGTTCGTTTACTATTTGTGTTTATTGTCTTACTTGTTCGTCAATCTGGAACTGACCTTATTACTTGCATGTAATTTAAAATGTATAAAAGCAGAGTGAGAGAAAATTAAACCTTCCTCAGACTCAGAACTGCCAGGGGTCATGCTAAACATAAATAAATAAATAAATAAATAAATATTCTACATTTTTCTATAAATGGAGAATTTTAAACTGTATTTTTGGGGTATTTTATTTAAACTAAAGTAATAATCATACACTTCAAAAACTCAATTACTGTCAGCCACATAAAATGCATTTTATACAAAACCATTGATTAAAGGTATGCAATAAGGCCACTAGAGGGCAGACGACATCTGTTACATTTTTACACTTTCCTTTAAAAAAAAAAAAAAGCATAGTAATATAGCTATAGCTGAGACCAATGAATGAAAAAATGAATCTCCAACTATGATTCAGTCACTATAACTAAAATTTAAATGTTCAATCTTAATTTAAAATGAGTTTATACATATTGTGGGTATTAGCCCTCTATCAGATGTGGGGTTAGTGAAGACTTTCCCAACCTGTAGGTTGCTGATTTGTCTTATTGACTATGTCCTTTGCCTTACAGAAGCTTTCCAGTTTCATGAGGTCCCATTCATCAATTCTTGATCTTAGAGCATGAACCATTGGAGTTCTGTTTAGGAAATTCCCCTCTGTGTCAATGAGCTCAAGGCTCTTTCCCACCTATTCTATTAGATTCAATGTATCTGGTTTTATATTGAGTCCCTTGATCCACTTGAACTTGAGCTTTGTACAAGAAGACAAATATAGGTGGATTCTCATTATTCTACATACTGACAACCAGTTAGATCAGTACCATTTGTTGACGACGGTTTCTTTTTTCCACTGTATATGATTGGCCATAAGTGTGTGGTTTTATTTCTGGGTCTTCAATTCTATTCCATTTATCAATGTGCCTGTCTCTGTACCAGTTCCATGCAGATTTTAATCACTATTGCTCTGTAGTAAAGCTTGAGGTAAGAGAAGATGATTCCCCTAGCTATTCTTTTATTGTTAAGAATTGTTTTCGCTATTCTGTTTTTTGTTGTTGGTGGTGGTTTTTTCTTTCTTTCTTTTTCTTTCTTTCTTTTTTTTTTTTTTTTGCCTTTCCAAATGAATTTGAGAATTACTCTTTCCATGTCTTTGTAGAATTTTGAAGTACCCAAGTGAGGAAGCCTCAGTCCCATTTGAGAGAGTTAAGAAAACAATCAAAAGTAGGGAGGGAGGGAGGGACCTGGGATGGAAAGTGGATGGAGGGAAGGAGAGTGGGGGGATGAGAGAGGAGCCTGATCTGATATTGGGTGAAGGAAAAGGACTGAAGCCCTGAAGGCCAGCAGAAAGAATGGACACAGGCAAACTCAAGAGATAGGAGGTTTGGGGGGACCCTCCATAATGCACCAGAGACCTGGGAGATGAGAGACTCCCAGGACCCAAAGGGAGGGATCTTAGATGAAATGCCCAGCAGTAGGGAGAGTAAAGTGGCGGGTGGGGTTACCATCCCACAGTCACATCTCTGACCCATAATTGTTCCAGTCTGAAAGAATTACAGGGATTGAAAGGGAGCCTGAGGAAAAGACGATCCAGTGACAGGCCCAAAGTGATATCCAGCTCAAGGGGTGGTCCCAAGGTCTTACACTATTACTGAGTCTATGGAGCACTCACAAAAGGGGCCTATCATGACTGCCTTCTGAAAGATCCAACAAGCAGCTGGAAGTGTCAGATGTAGATATTTGTAACCAACCAATGGGCAGAAGCAGCTAATCCCCTTTGTTGAATTGGGGAAGGCTGAAAGAAGATGAGGAGAAGGATGACCTTGTAGAAGGACCAGCAATCTCAGTTAATCTGGACCCCTGAGACCTCTTAAACGCTGGACCACCAAGCAGGCAGCATACACCAGCTGATATGAAATCCCCAACACACATAAAGTAAAGGACTTCTGGGTCTGTGCTTATTCAGAGATGATGCACCTAACTCTCAAGAGACTGCAGGCCACAGGGAGTTTAGAGGCCAGGTGGGGTAGGGAGTAGGCACATCCTTGTGGAGACTGGGTAGAGTGGGAAGGAGGTGTGGGATGTGGAGCAGTCGGAGGATGGATAGTGGGAATCAGGGAATAGAATATGGAGTGTAAAAAATAAATTAAAAATAAAATTTAAAAAAAGAGAGAGACTGGAAGTCCCAGGGAGTTTAGAGGTCAGGTTGGGTAGGGGTATAGGGACATCCACATGGAGACAGAGGGGTGGGGAGGGAGTATGGGATGTGGAACAGTTGGAGGGTGGATCATTGGGGAAGGGAAATAAAATATGGAATGTGAAAAATAAATTAATTAATTAAAAAATAAAATAATAATAAAAAGAAAAATGTTGAGTCTCCCAGTAAATCTATAGAAAGACATTTAAAGAGAGAGAAAAATGAGTTTATATTTTTCAATTAAAATTCCAAACACTTTTCAATATTTACAAACATTTCTCAACACCATGGTTTTTTTTTTTGTATAAATATGTATGTACATATTTTGTAGGTGTGTGCATGCACACACCTGTGTGTATGTACGTGTGTGTGTGTGTGTGTGTGTGTGTGTGTGTATATAGTTATGTATTGGCTCATAGCTCTAGATGTCCATGGGTGATGTTGGGTGCATTTCATTTTTTTCTTCATCATTTATTTTGACACAGGGATTCTAGCTGAACCCTGAGCTCAGATTTAAACCATGCTAGCAAACTTGTTACATGGATTCCCTTTGTATGCATCCTTCACCAGTTTACACAACTAACTTTTCTGTGGGTTTGGGTGGATCAAGTTCTGGGGCTATGCTTGGATGGCAGGACTTAGCTGGTTGCAATAATGAATTTTTTAATGTATCATTTTAGATGAACATGAATCAACAAGGCAATGAGTAGAACTAAAAATCTAAAAAGTTGATTTTTCTTTTTTAATAGGTAAATTAAAATTTTAATGGTAATACATTTTTAATGTTAACACATTTATTTCTGTATATTAATGTACTTATTGTCCTGTTTTAAATTTTTGCATATTGTAATTATTTTATGTGATATATATGATATATGTATGTATATATATAGTTATTATTTTATGTGTTGTATGTGTGGTATGTCTGTGCAGCAGACCATATAATGATATGGAATCTCTTCTCTCCTTCTGAATATTGTATTTATTGTATTTAGGTCTCAAATTGTCCAATAATTTTCATGAAGCCAGCTCATGGAAAAATATAAGCACAGCTGAGTGTGCACAACTCTAAAATTATTCTTAGTTAAATTCATAATATTTTTGTTAACTATTCTCATTTTCTCAGATTAAGGTCAAGGTCTATGATAGTTTGGACACTGAATGGCTAAAGGCCCTACTTAGGTGTAGCTCTTTATGTCATTGGAGTGAAGCTCTGAATGATATTGCAGACCCTAGTTCTTGAGTTTATCTCTTCCAGGATTGTAATGAGAATCATTTCTCTGAATCTTGGCCTGGGACATCTACACTAGAAACTCAAAGAAAATGAGGCTATCATAAGTGAGCACAAAATCTTCTTATCTGTTAACCAATTGAAATGTTTCTTCTTACAAGTTAATTCCTGCAAAACTTCACAGCTGTAATACAGATCTGACTAATACATTGCTGTAGGGCAGAGAGCTTATCAATCAGATGTCCAGTTAGATGTCCTGGCTTTGAGTCTTGCTTTTTTTACTTAATAGTTATAGAACACTAGGAAAATTCCTAACTGCTTTTGGATGGAAGAAAACAATGTAATTTTCCTTTTCAAAGATTATGTAAGCATAACAGATTGCAATATAAATATAGTAAAGAAAGCTGTACCATAAAACTTTCTATTATATTTCTATTGCTGCTATAACAAACTATTAATAGTTTTGTGGGCTAAAGACAACACAAAGTGGGACTGGTGAGATGGCTCAGTGGGTAAGAGCACCCGACTGCTCTTCCAAAGGTCCGGAGTTCAAATCCCAGCAACCACATGGTGGCTCACAACCATCTGTAACAAGATCTGATGTCCTCTTCTGGTGTGTCTGAAGACAGCTACAGTGTACTTACATATAATAAATAAATAAATCTTAAAAAAAAAAAAAAGACAACACAAAGTTATTATCTCATCGTTCTGAAATCTTACATCTAAAATGGTCTCAATAGGTAGAAATAAAATGTGGGCAAGCATGCATTACTGTCTATTACCTCCCAGGAACCCATTTTCTTGTCTTTTATACCTTTTCTAGGCTTCTCACATAGCATGCCTAGTAGACCATTGCTATTCTCAAATCCAGCCAATGGCAAGTTTGACAATTTCTATATCTCATTTCCCTGAGTTTGATTCTTCCACCACTCTCTCTCTCCAGCATTTAGATGTTCTTTGTATTAAGAATATTTGATTATTTAATATAATTAGGATAGTTTTTATTTTAATATTAGCGTAACCTTAATTATGTCTGTCACTTCAGTGTCCATTCACTACATAATTAATATATTCACAGACTCTGGGGATTCATCCCTGGACATGATTTGGGTGGTGCAACACCCTGCTAAGCATAGTTTAAAAGTTAACCAGTGTCACACAAAAACTCATCCCATTTGACCCTTCTCCACACTTCCAATTGATTGCTTTGTCAATTAAAAATTAAATAGTTCACCTAGACTTTATCTCTCAAAAGTTCAAACACTTATCTTAACCATCAAATTAGGTGTGGACCAGTCTCTGGATGTGATTCTAAGTGCTCTGGAGACACAAGCAAGTGGATCTTTATGAACTGTAGGCTGGCATGACATGCAGAGTCCATGAAGTCATACATAGCTAGACTTTTCTTTAAAAAGCAAGCATACAAACAAACAATAAATACACTAAAATATGAAAGAAATAACAAGGTAAAAGATTTAAAATCGGGCATTGCTGCAACAGATGCCAGCACAATGGAGCTGTAAGAACTGAGTAACCTACAAGATCACTTGCCACACAACACATCAAGATGGAATTTCTTTACCATATACTAGATATGGAGTACTTCCTTTCTGTAATACACACATCTTTATACATTTGCCAAGTGCAAATGATACGGTATTTCTAAGAACAGCCCCTCTCTCCTCTAGAGTTGAGTTAATCACTTGCTTATTTGTACTCTACAGGTATTTTTTTTAAAGCATCTATTGTGTTTTATGACCAGTGTAGTAGTCAGCTGTTGAAGTAGTGCTTGTCTGGCAACTTGTAAGGTGAATCAGCTTATCCATCACATTATGAATTTGACTGGTCTGAAGAAATAACATCATCACCATCAATAGTGAGTATCTTAGATATCTGTGTGCCACATTCTCTGTAGAAGCACTGGTATCATTATGAAGAATGTGTATTATGTACAAGATATTATTACCTCTACTTTCCTCATAGTCTTCACCTCTCCCATCTTTCCTGACTTTTGAAGCTCTTCTTAGTCCTGCAAACTTCCCTTTTCAGGCACTGTCCCTCTGTCAGGCTGACACCAGTTCTCTCTCTCCATGATAGTCTCTTTCAGTATGTTGTAATTTCTTTATATTAGGAAACAACTGTAATTGATTTACTCAAGTTTAGAGGTCACCAGATTCAGAATATGGAGGTTGACTTTGGAATCTAAGAAAAGATTCAATGGAAAATTTCAATAGACGTGATTGAAGAGTTTGTTCCTATGAAGAAGAGCTGGTAACCACACAGTCAACCATTGGATTGAGCATGGTTACTCTAATGAAAGAGTTAAGGGAGGTACTGAACAAACTGAAGGGGTTTGCAACCCCATGGGAAGAACAACAGTATCAACTAACTAGACCCCCACCCCAAAGATCCAAAGTTCCCAGGGACTAAACCACCAATCAGAGAGTACACATGAAGGGACCCATGACTTCAGCTGCATATGTTCCAGAGGATTGACTTATTTGGCATTAATGGGATGGGAGACCCTTGGTCCTTTGGAGGCTGGATGCCCCAGCATAGGTGAGATGCTAGGGCAAAGAGGCAGACGTAAATGGGTGGGCACCATCATAGAGGCAAGGAGGAGGGAGGATGGGATAGGAGTTTTTCCAGAGGCAAAATAGGGGAAGGAGAACAACAATAAGCATGTAAATAAATAAAATAAATAATAATAATAAAACAGTATTAGAGGTAATTTAATGAAAGTTTCTTAACTAACACACAAGTCACAAAGCCCACTCACACAATCATTTTGTACTTAGATTTTGGATGCTGGTTTAGTAAGAAAATTTAAATTATGTTTCCAGAGCTTTAGGCATGCAGCATGAGCTCTTTCCCATGGAACTACATCCTAGGATCTCTTTACTTTTTTGTGATACAAGTTCTCACTGTATTGCTGGGGCTACCCTTGAGTCTACTGAGCAATTCAGGCAGCTCAGCTGTAATTCAACTGCTCCAAACTCCCAAATAACTACAATTATCAACTCTAGTAGTTCTCTGGTAGAATTTTTGACTCTAGCCAAGCAAGTGAAATATCTGTATGACAAGAACTTCAAGTCTCTGAAGAGAAAAATCAAGAAGATGGGAAGATCTCCCATGCTCATGGATCAGCAGGATTAACATAGTAAAAACGGTCATTTTACCAAAAGAAATCTACAGATTCAATGCAATCCCCATCAAAATTCTAACTCAATTCTTCACAGAGATGGAAAGAGCATTCTCAAATTCATCTGGAAAAACAAAAAACCCAGGATAGTGAAAACTATTCTCAACAGTGAAAGAACTTCTAGGGAAATCACTATCCCTGACCATAGTGATAAAATCCTCATCGTATTTATACAGAGACAGGCAGGTAGATAAATGGAATAGAATTTATGACCCAGAAATAAATCCACACACCTATGGTTACTTGATCTTTGACAAAGAAGCCAAAACCATTCAGTGGAAAATAGATAAAATTTTCAACAATTGGTGTTGATTCAACTGACATGTCGAAGAATGAAAATTAATCCATTCTTATTTCCTGGTACAAAGCTAAAGTCCAAGTAAATCAAGGACTTCCACAAGCAAACAAACAAACAAAGAAACAAAAAATAAACAAAGCAAACAAACAAAGAAGAAAAAAAAAAACAGATACACCAAATCTAATAGAAGACAAAGTGGGAAAGATCCTTGAACACATAAGCACAGGGGAAAAGTTCCTGAACAGAACACAATGGCTAAGGTTCTAAGATCACCAATTGGCAAAAGACACTGTC
This sequence comes from Mus pahari, assembly GCF_900095145.1. NCBI lineage: Eukaryota > Metazoa > Chordata > Mammalia > Rodentia > Muridae > Mus > Mus pahari. The sequence continues at coordinate 30,341 of NW_018392266.1, read as the reverse complement.
AATAGGACAAAATAGCAGCCAATAGACTGAGAAAAAATCTTTCATAACCCTACTTCTGGTAGAGAGCTAATACTAAAATTAAACAAAGAACTCAAGAAGTTAGATAGCAAAGAACCAAATAATCCTATTTAAAAATGGGGTACAGAGCTAAACAAAGAATTCTCAACTGTGGAATCTTGAATGGCTGAGAAGCACCTGAAGAAAATTTCAACATTCTTAGTCATCAGGGATATTCAAAATGACCCCAAGATTCCACCTAACACCAGTCAGAATGGCTAAGGTAAAACCCACAAATAATAGCAGATGCTGGCCAGAATGTGGAGAAAAAGGAACATGCCTCCATTGCTGGTGGGATTGCATGCTGGTACAATCACTCTGGAAAACAGTCTGGTGGTGCCTGAGAAAATTGGAAATCGTTCTACCTGAAGACCCAACTATACCACTCCTGTACATATATATAAATATATATATATATATATATATATTTATATATATATATAAAACATTAGTCAAAAGAGAGCTGGAGCAGAAAAGTTAGTAACAAAATATCAAAATCCCAATGAAAACTATTTAGCAGTAATGAAGTGGTTTATATAATGATACTTGGTTATTCTTTTAGAAAACTTTTAGTATTTTTTAAATTCACAAAATAGTGGGTTTTATTGTCGCTTCTCATAACATGTATGTAGCATAATTCATATAAATAAATTTAAGAGGGCATAATTACCACCATATTTACAACATTTTCAATACGTGTGAGACAAAACTGATTAAAGGTAAAGAAATAAAAATTAAATATATTTCAATATCCTTATATTAAGAAAATACAATGTATACCGGGTTATAAACCACATGTGAATAAATGTGGGAGCATTATAACCTCATGAATTAAATCTTTAAGCCACAATGGAAGCTAGAGGATGGTAGAATGTGTAGTGAATCCTGAATGTCAGCTTATGCATCTGAACCAGGACAGTGGAGCAAAACCCCTATGTCGGGTTGAGAGGAAGAACTATGAATTTCTTCTCTCACATATAGCACAGTGGTCTATAAAACTATAAGGAAGCCCCTGAAAAGTCTCTAAGAATTTATGTGTGTTTTTTGCATGTTCGAGAAGATAAAGTAACTGACTTTGTCATAAAATTGATTGAAAATAGGAAACTGTAGTTTTTTGTCTTGCTTTTGTTGTTGTTTTGATTTGCTGTTGTTATTTCTTTGTTTTTTGCTTTGTTTTGTTTTGTTTTGTTTTTTGCTTTCTAACACCAATTAAGATAGTACTTGCAACCTCTAACTAAATTTCAGTGTTTAAGAGAGCATACTGCTCTTGCACAGGACCTGTGTTTGACTCTAATAGGAACATCTAGCAGCTCACAAATACTTATAACTTCAACTCCAAGTGGTCTCGTAGTGCACATACCCACACATCAATAAACAAACACAAACACACATACACACATACACATGTATGTGTATATACTTAAAAATGAAAAAAATCTTTAAAATCATACTGAAAGAGCAAGGAAGATTAGAGGGGAAAGATGTTTGTTGTATAAGCTTGGTAATCTGAGTTCCATCCCAGGACCCATATAAAGATGGTAGTGAGATTCAACTCCATAGTGACCTCCACCATGTGCTAGAACACAACTCACCAGCACATGCACACACACATTGAGGGAAAGAATAATTTTGAAAGTTATAATCCGAACAATTTAAACAAAAATTTAGAGCAAGACCAGTCCACTAAAATTTACCCAGCCTCTTTGAAAGCATTTAATGGTTTAATTCATCAACTCATAGTATCTGTAATTACCCGCTCAAGTTTAAGCTAATCAAATTCTAGCATAGAGTATGGTAGGAGGGTTTGATAAATCAACTGCAGCTGGGGAATTATTGGCAGTTGCCAGCTGCTGGGGAAGATATGGCCACTAGTAGATGACCCGTGCTTCAGTAGAAAACTCATGAACGTGATGGCAGTACTAACTTGACTTTGTGGATTCTTACAAAAGAAGAAAAAGGAGAAAAAAAGGGTGAGAAAGAGAAGCAGCAGCAGAAGATGAAGTTGAAGTTGGGAGGTTGACATAAAGGAAAAGGTCTGTGTGGTAGATGTGTTCATAGTTAATTATATAAATGTATGGACTTCTCAAGGAATAAAAACACTGGAAACCTCATTCCAAAATACTTGCATAATATTGAAGGTTACTATGCAAATCTTCAAGGGAGGAAAACAACTCATAGTACTCCCCAGCTGTGATGCCTATGTACCACAACAACCATCATGGCACAATAACTTTAAGGATGCAGCTGAGGCACTGACATCTTGACAGTAACCAATAGCTGTCAAATTGTACTTGAGGCCCCTCAACAGGATGGGATTCATGCCTCATAGAGTAGGTGACTAAAAACCTACTCATTGACCAAGGCTAGTTTGATCATGGATCTAAGAGAACCTTCTACAGCCATTTTATTAAACCATCAGAACTCCTAACTGCATTCAAAAATACTCGTGCTTATACCCACAGATACATATAGCTCTTACTTCTCATCAAAGAAACTTCTACTTTCAATAAACAGAGACCATTACAGAATGTCACAACCAGTCAAAACGGAGAGAATAACTGATCCTAGAGTGTCCAGTGACAGTGAATATATCTGCCACAAAAATACTGGACATAAAGCTTAGGGAACTCCGTGAAAGGGGTGGGAAGTTTGTGAGAGCCATAGGATAGGAAGTCTGCCGTGAGATTTTTTCCTCCTATAAATTATAAGAATGATTCACCCATGATGTCTCAATAGTTTGACTGCTTAAACAAGACTTGATCAATTGCAATAGACATGCTAATGTGGTTTGAGGAAATTTCATATAGCCCTAACCTTAGAGAAAGATCACCATTTTCTATCCAGGGTCTCTCTGAGACAGGTACACACGGGTTCTGGGCACCTTCTCTGCCAGAGGAGAGCTTGCCTGCAGCAAGTGCTCCTGGGACTCAGGAAAGAATTGGCCTCCCAAGAGTGCTGACAGAGGGTAACAGACTCGCAGGAGGAACAAAATCCAGCCAGAGAAAGCTAGAACATATAACACCAGAGATTACCAGATGGTGAAAGACAAACATAAGAATCTTACTAACAAACACCAAGACCACTCTGCATAATCAGAAGCCAGTAATCCCACCACAGCAAGTCCTGGATACCCCAGCACACCAGAAAAGCAAGATTCTGATTTGATATTATGTCTCATGATGTTGTTAGAGGATTTCAAGGAGAACATTAATAACTCACTTAAAGAATTACAGGAAGACACTGCTAAACAGGTAGAAGCCCTTAAAGAGAAAACACAAAAATCACTTAAAGAAATATAGGAGAACACTGCTAAACAGGTAGAAGACTTTAAAGAGGAAACACAAAAATCCCTTAAAGAATTCCAGGAAAACACAACCAAACAGGTGATGGAATTGAACAAAACCATCTAAGATTGAAAAATGGAAGTAGAAACAATAAAGAAAACCCAAAGGGAGACAATTCTAGAGATAAAAATCCTAGGAAAGAAATCAGGAGCCATAGATGCAAGCATCACCAAAATAATAGAAGAGGTGGAAGAGAGACTCTCAGGTGCAGAAGATTCCATAAAAAACATTAACACAACAAGCAAAGAAAATGCAAAATGCAAAAAGATACTAACTCAAAACATCCAGGACACAATGAGAGGACCAAACTTAAGGTTAATAGGTATAGATGAGAATGAAGATTTTCAACTTAAAGTGCCAGTAAATATCTTTAACAAAATTATAGAAGAAAACTTACCTAACCTAAAGAAAGAGATGTCCATGAACATACAAGATGTCTACAGAACTCCCAATGGACTGGACCAGAAAAGAAACTCATCCTGACACATAATAAACAGAACAACAAGTGTACTAAATAAAGGTAGAATATTAAAAGCAGTAAGGGATAAAGGTCAAGTAACATATAACAGCAGAACTATTAGAATTACACCAAATTTCTCTCCAGAGACTATGAAAGTCTGAAGATCCTAGACAGATGTTATACAGACCCTAAGAGAACACAAATGCCAGCCCAGGCTACTATACCCAGCAAAACTCTCAATTACCACAGATGGAAAAACCAAAGTATTCCATGACAAATTCACACAATATCTTTCCACGAATCAAGCCCTTCAAAGGATAATAAAGGGAAAACTGCAACAAAGGAGGGAATCTATGCTCTAGAAAATGCAAGAAAGTAATCTTTAAACAAACCTAAAAGAAGATATCAACAAGAACAGAATCCCAACTCTAACAACAAAAAATAACAGGAAACAACAGTTACTTTTCCTTAATATCTCTTAATATCAATGGACTCAATTCCCCAATAAAAAGACATAGACTAACAGACTGGCTACATAAACAGGACCCAACATTTTGCTGCATACAGGAAACCAACATCAGGCACAAAGACAGACACTATCTCAGATTAAGAGGCTGGAAAACAATTTCCCAAGCAAATGGTCCAAAAAAAACAAGCTGGAGTAGCCATTCTAATATCGAATAAAATCGACTTCCAACCCAAAGTTATCAAAAAAGACAAGAAGGCACTTCATACTCATTAAAGGTAAAATCTACCAAAATGAACTCTCAATTCTGAAAATCTATGCTCCAAATGCAAGGGAATCCACATTCATTAAAGGAACTTTAGTAAAGCTCAAACACACATTGCACTGCACACAATAATAGTGGGAGATTTCAACATCCCACTCTCATCAATGGACAGATGCTGGAAACAACTAAACAGAATCACACTGAAACTGACAGAAGTTATGAACCAAATGGATTTAATGGATATATACTGAAAATTTTATCCTAAAACAAAAGGATATACCTTCTCCTCAGTACTTCATGGTACCTTCTCCAAAATTGATCATAAAATTTGTCATAAAACATGCATCAACAGATGCAAAAACACTGAAATAATCCCATGCACACTATCAGATCACAACGGACTATGCCTGATCTTCAATAACAACATAAATAATAGAAAGCCAACACTTACTTGAAAGCTGAACAACACTTTACAAAATAATAACTGCCAAGGAAGAAATAAAGAAATTAAAGTCTTCTTAGATTTTAATGAAAGTGAAGCCAGAGCATACTGAAATTTATGGGACACAATGAAAGCAACCTTAAGAGGAAAACTCATAGCTTAGAGTGCCTCCAAAAAGAAACTAGAGAAACCATACACTAGCAGCCTGACAGCACACCTAGTAGCTCCAGAACAAAAGGAAGCAAATTCACCCAAGAGGAGTAGACAGCAGGAAATAATCAAACTTAGGGCTGAAATCAACCAAGTGGAAACAAAAAGAACTATTCAAAGAACCAATCAAACCAGCAGCTGGTTCTATGAGAAAATCAACAAGATAGATTAAACCCTTAGGCAGAATAACTAGAGGGCACAGGAACAGTATCCTAATTAACAAAATCAGAACTTAAAAGGGAGACAAAACAACAGAACCTGAGGAAATCCAAAACATAATCAGTCCTAATACAAAAGCCTATACTGAACAAACCTGGGAAACCTGGATGAAATGGACAATTTTCTAGACAGATACCCGGTACCAAAGTTATATCAGGATTAGATTAATATTCTAAACATTCCTATATCCCCTAAAGAAATAGAGGCAGTAATTAGTAGTCTCCCAATCAAAAAATAAAAAAAATAAAAAAATAAAGCCCAGGAAGAGATGGGTTTACTACAGAATTCTTTCAGACCTTCAAAGAAGACCTACTTCCAATTCCCCTCAAACTATTCCACAAAATAGAAACAGAAGGTACTCTACCCAATTCATTCTATGATGCCACAATTACTCAGATACATAAACCACACAAAGACCCAACACAGAAATAGAACTTCAGACAAAATTGGAAAGGAAGAAGGCAAAATATCACTATTTGCAGATGATATGATAGTATACATAAGTGCCCCCAAAAATTCCACCAGAGAAAACCTAAACTTGATAAACAACTTCAGTGCAGTAGCTGGATATAAAATCAACTCAAACAAATCAGTAGCCTTTCTCTACACAAATGATAAACAGGCTGAGAAAGAAATTAGGGAAACAACACCCTTCAAAATTGTTACAAATAATATAAAATACCTTGGTGTGACTCTAACTAAGGAAGTGAAATATCTGTATAAGAAATTCAAGTCTCTGAATAAAGAAATAGGAGAAGAACTCAGAAGATGCAAAGATCTCTGATGCTCATGGATTGGCAGAATTAATATAGTAAAAATTGCTATCTTCCCAAAAGCAATCTACAGATTCAATGCAATCCCCATCAAAATTCCAACTCAATTCTTCATCAAGTTAGAAAGGGCAATTTGCAAATTCATCTGGAATAACAAAAAACCTAGGCTAGCAAAAACTATTCTCAACAATAAAAGAGACTGGTGGAATCACCATGCCTGACTTCAAGAGGTACTACAGAACAATTGTGTTTAAAACTCCATGGTACTGGTACAGGGACAGACAGGTAGATCAATTGAATAGAATTTAAGACCCAGAAATGAACCCGCACACCTCTGGTCACTTGATAATTGACAAATGAGCTAAAACATCCAGTGGAAAAATGACAGCATTTTCAAAAAATGGTGCTGGCTCAACTGGCAGTTAACATGTANAAGAATGCAAATTGATCCATTCTTGTCTCCTTGTACACAGCTCAAGGCTAAGAGGATCAGAGGTCCACATAAAACCATAAACACTGAAACTTATCGAGCAGAAAGTGGGGGAAAGCCTTTAAGATATGGGCACAGGGAAAAAATTCTTGAGCAGAACAGCAATGGCTTGTGCTGTAAGATCAAGAATCCACAAATGGGACTTCATAAAATTGCAAAGCTTCTGTAAGGCAAAGGACACTGTCAGTAAGACAAAAAGACCACCAACATATTGGAAAGGTTCTTTACCAGTTCAAAATCTGATAGGGGATTGGTATCCAATACATACAAAGAGTTCAAGAAGTTGGACTCCAGAAAACCAAATAACCCTATTAAAAAATAGGGCACAAAGCTAAATTTTTGGAGACCAGGTTGAGAAAACCCAGGCATTTTTACAGCTTGCAGCTGAGAGCCATATAGTTCTTTGTTAAGAGCCAGTCACCCCCTTTCCCCTAAAGGCTGTTTGGTTCTCTGGAGTCTAACTTCTTGAGTTCTTTGTATATATTGGATATTAGCCCTCTATCAGATCTTTTTCCAATCTGTTGGTTGCCATTTTGTCCTATTAACAGTGTTCTTGCCTTACAGAAGCTTTGCAATTTTATGAGGTTCCATTTGTCAATTCTTGATCTTAGAGCATAAGCTATTGGTGTTCATTCAGGAAAATTTCCCCTGTGCCCATGTGCTCAAGGCCCTTCCCCAATTTATTTTCTATTAGTTTCAATGTATCTGGTTTTATGTGGAGGTCCTTGATTCATTTGGATTTGAGCTTTGTACAGTGAGATAAGAATGGATCAATTTCATTCTTCTACATGCTAACTGCCAGTTGAACCAGCATTAATAGTTAAAAATGCTGGTTATTTTTCCACGATATTGTTTTGCTTCCTTTGTCAAAGATCAAATGACCATGGGTGTGTGAGTTCATTTCTGGGTCTTCAATTCTATTCCATTGATCTATCAGCCTCTCACTGAATCAGTACCATGCAGTTTGGTTTTCTTTTTGGGGGGGGGTTGTTTTGTTGTTGTTGTTGTTGTTGTTGTTGTTGTTTTTAATGATTGCTTTGTAGTACAGCTTGAAGTCAGGTATTGTGATTCCCCCAGAATTTCTTATATTGTTGAGAATAGTTTTTGCTATCCTGGACTTCTTGTTATTCCAAAAGAATTTGCAAATTGCTCTTTCTAACTCTATGAAGAATTTATTTGTAATTTGATGGGGATTGCATTGAATCTGTAGATTGCTTTTGGCCTTTTTATCATAATAATCCTGCCAATCCATAAGCATTGGAGATCGCTCCACCTTCTGAGATCTTCGATTTCTTTCTTCAGAGACTTAAAGTTCTTGTCATACAGATCTTTCAGTTGCTTAGTTAAGAGTCATACCAATATACTTTATATTATTTGTACTATTGTGAAATGTGTTGTTTCCCTAATTTCTTTCTCAGCCTGAAAACTAAGTTTTGCTTTTTCATGGGGAAGCAAATTAAAATACCCCCACTGCCTTAAGAAACTACAGTCCTTATAATTCAAAGGTTGAATGATTTATTTCCCTGTAGACCAAGGTTTCAGCTGATCAAGAGTCTATTCTTCTCTTCTATTGCCATGTCCAGCAAGAAAAATCTGTTGATTATACTATTTCAGAGTAGTTTATACAAAAATCATCTTGTTGGGCTGGTCTAACCTACTGTGCACAGCTCAGAAATTGGGAACCAGAAAATAATCAGTCTCTGTCCACTTGGCAGTAGCAACTGTCCAGGAGGCCAGTGGTTAGCAGGAGGATCTGGAGCCCAGAATGTTTCTTGCTTCACAGCTTCTGATCAAAGGAAGATCCATGCCTCACCTCAGCGAATTTTGTTCTCTAAAATTTAGAAAGGGCTCAGACCAATGATCACTTTTCCTCTAGACAAGGCAATGTGTCCCAGGATTTAGGTATCACAGTACTGTGAAGTAAGGAAACTACCATTGGTGCCTCCTGTTCATCCATAATTGGCTCTCTTTCAGCACAGAGCTAATTTTTTATTTTGGCTTCCTTTCCCACAGAATGGTTTTGCTGAGTTGAACCTCTGTTAGAATAATTTCAAACAACTTGTGGAGCAAGGCAATGAATATATCAGTCTTATAACATTAACATGAGCTTCTCTAATTCTGTCACTTTTTAAGGATAGTTGGAAAGTGTATATCACTTTCTAAATAGTTTCTATGTAGACAAAGCCTTTAGTATCTCAAAAACACATAGTGAATTAACAATTCTTAGCCAGTGGGATACCATAATGGCTCATGATTATCATGATTCCTTATGACTGAAAGTGACCCAAGATGATCAAATCTCATTGTATATTAGGGTATGACTCTATTCTAAAGTCATTTACTTTCTCATGAAGCACTCTCATTGAAAACAGTCTTTCTGTATAAAGCGGAGGAGGAAACTTGACAATTTTCACTAAATGCCATGATACACAATACAAAGTTTAGACAGCTTTTAAGAAAGAGAAGTAGAGACTGACAAACACACAATCAGAACACCTGCATAAGAAATGGAATATAATCCATTTTGGGGTTCCATTCCACTGGGTGTGTGCACTTCCTCTTTCCAAGTCTGATTTTGAAGGAAGGAGAGAAGATGTGAGAAGAGGTTGGTCAGCTGTACTCAGCTCCAAAGAAAGAATGTGATTTTTCTGGAACACAGCCTGTGACAGCAGGAGAGCCTGGCAAGGAGTGGGTTTTGTTTGGCTGGAGAGCTGTTGGCACTATCACAGAATATTAAAATGTAGATTTGAGAAAGGAGGAAATAGACCCAAGTAAAACTGAAACTCAGATGTAACCCAGAGGGTGTGGAAAAATGGTCAACAGAGAGTTAACACAGTTTTGCCTTCTTTTTCTGGGTGTAGGACTCACCCAGAAAGAATTGAAGAATCCATTGTCTTATAGTTAAGAAATGTTTTCATTATTCTGGGTTTTTTGTTTTTCCAGATGAATTTGAGAAGTCCTTTTTCCATGTCTTTGAAAAATTGGAATTTTGATGGTGATTGCAGTGAATCTGTAGATTGCTTTTTGCAGGATGACCATTTTTACTATGTTAATTCTACCAATCTATGAGCATGGGAGATCTTTTTGATCTCGTTCTTGAGAGCTTGAAGTTTTTGTTATATAGATCTGTCACTTATTTCATCCCAAGATATTTATTATTATTTGTGAGTATTGGCAAGGATGTTCTTTCCATAATTTCTTTCTCAGCCCATTTATCATTTGTATAAAGGAAGGCTACTGATTTATGTGAGTTAATTTTATATCCAGCCAATTTGCTGAAGTTCTTTATCATCTATAGAAGTTCTCTAGTAGAAAATTTGGAGTTGTTTATGTATACTATCATATCACCTGCAAATAGTGATACTTTGACTTCTTCTTTGCCAATTTGTAGATGTCCTACAGTGGGGCGAGGGAACTTGTAGAGTCCACCTCCAGTAGAAAGACAGGGCATCAAGTGGAGGAATGGGGTTGCCATCTTACAGTCAAAAACTCTGACCCAGAATGTTCTTGTCTTAAGGCATGGCAGGGAAAAAATGGAGAAGAGACTGAGGGAAAGAAAGTTCAGTGTCCAGCCCAACTTGGGATCCAGTTCAAGGGGTGGCTCCAAGGCTTGGCACTATTATTGATGCTACAGTGTTCTTACAGACAGGAGCCTAGCATGGATTCCCTCCAAAAGGCCCAACAAATAGCTGGAAGAGTCAGATGCAGATGCTTACACCCAACCAATGGACAGAAGCCAGGGATCTCTGTAGTTGAACTAGCTGGAGGAAGCTGAGGAGGAGGGTCACCCCATAGGAAGATCAGCAGTTTCAACTAAGCCAGACCCTTAAGATCTCTCAGACACTGAGCCACCAACCAGGCAGCATACATGAGCTGATATGAGGCCCCTGACACATATACAGCAGAAAACTGTTTGGACTAGCCTCAATGAGAGATGCACATAATCCTCGATAGACTTGAGGCCCCGGGGAGTGGTGAGGTCTGATGTGGTGGGAATGAGGAAGTTCGGGACATCCTCTTGGAGATGGGAGAGGACATACGGGATGAGAAACAGAGGGCAGACTGTGAGGGGGAATAATGACTGGAATGTAAAATAAGATTAAAATAAAAAATAATAAATGACTTAAAAAAGGAATCAATTCTCAAGCTTCATAGCAACACACATTGCTACTTCCCACCTAAAGACAAGATATAGGAAAATTCCAGCATAGATACTACTTTAATACATAGCCAAAATAAACAAGCCAGGTATGACTGGCAGAGGCTGGCAGATCTCTGTGAGTTCAAGGATAACATCTTCTATATGTTCCAGACAGTCAGTCTCCATAGTGAGGCCCTGTCTAATAAAAGCAAAATATAAAAAAGTTTTGGTTGGCCAGTGTTCCCACTTGTTGGAACAATGTTGCTTCTGGAGGTCATATTGGTACCTGTAGCCCATGTTGCCACCAGAACCCTGTGGAGGGCAATGATGGTGTCTCTGGTCCATGCTGCAGCTGAGAATCATATTGATGTCTATGGTTTGTACTGCTGCTGGATACCATGCTTAGGACCATGTTTCATGCTGACTCTAGGGGCCATGTATATATTTGTGGAATCTATTGTTGCAAGAAACTATGTAGAATTTTGTGGTCTATGTTGTAAATCCATGCTCCCATTGACTGTAAGAGGCAAGACAGTCAATTTTATTTTTGACATGGTATTGACTGCTGACTCACAGTTAAGAATCAGAGACATGGAAGGCTGGTGTGTGTGTGTGTGTGTGAGAGAGAGAGAGAGAGAGAGAGAGAGAGAGAGAGAGAGAGAGAGAGAGAGAGATATGTTTAGAAGGGAAGCCATTGAATAGCATTGAATAGAACTCCTTGTTTGTTTGTTTGTTTGTTTGTTTGTTGTCTTTTTTTTGAGACACAGTTTCTCTGTATAGCCCTGGCTGTCCTGGAACTCACTTTGAAGACTAAACTGGACTTGTACTCAGAAATCCACCTGCCTCTGCCTCCAGGGTGCTGGGATTAAAGGTGTGCACCACCTGTAATGCCCGGCTTGAATAGTACTCTTAAGAAAGGTGATGAGGATACTTAAGTGTATCTCTTCACAGTTACTGGCTTCTGGTGAGGGTGTCATTGGGGAAAGGACACAGATTTCTTTACGAAGAGGGCCATTGGGTGTTTTGCTATGCTACATACACTGAGTATATGGGCAATAAAAATTGGAGTTGTTATTTTTAATTGGATATGTTATTTATTTACATTTCAAATGTTATCCCTTTTCTGGTTTCCACTCTGCAAACCTCCTTTGACATTTCCTCTTACCCTGATTCTATGAGGGTGCTCCTCCACCCACCCACTCCTACCTCACCATCCTAGCATTCCTCTACACTGTAGTATCAAGCTTTCACAAGACCAAGGGCTTCCCCTCCAATTGATACCAGAAAAGACCCCTTCAGCTCCTTCAGTCCTTCTCCTACCTTCTCCATTTGGGTCCTGTGCTCAGTTTGATGGTTTGCTGCAAGCATCCACATCTGTATTGGTCAGGATATGGTAGAGCCTCTCAGGAGCCAGCTGTATTAGGCTCCTGTCAGCAAACACTTCTTGGCATCAGCAATAGTGCCTGGGTTTGCTGTCTGAATAGGGATGGATCCCCAGGTGAGGCAATCTCTGGATGTCCTTTCCTTTAGTCTCTGCTCCAATCTTTGTTCCTGTATTTCCTTTAGACCAGAGAAATTCTGGGTTAAAATTTTGGAGATGCATGGTTAGCCCCATCCTGCAACCAGTAGGGGTAAACCTAACCTCTGGATATGGTCTCAACAGATTCACCTTTGTCTGGAATTTCAGCTAATGTCATCCTTGTGTGGTCCTAGGAGGTTTTTGCTTTCCTGGAATCTGGGACTTTCTGGTTGCTACCCCCAGTTCTGCATCTCCAATTGCTATTCCCAACCTCTCATTGCTATACACCTCTGTTCAATTTCCTAACCCTCTGCACATCTCTTGCATCTCCTCCCATATCTGATTCTGCCCCTCTCTTTTCCCTCCCTCTCCTCTCTTCTTCCCAAGTCCCTCCTAGTCTCTACTTCCCTGGATTATATTCTTCCCCCTTCTAAGTAGGACTGAAGCATCTCAGAAATGAAACCACACGTCTACGGTCACTTGATCTTTGATAAAGAAACTAAAACCATCCAGTGGAAAAAGACAGCATTTTCAACTGGCTGTTAATATTTAGAAGAATGCAAATTGAACCATTCTTATCTCACTGTACAAAGCACTAGTCCAAGTGAATCAAGGACCTCCACAAAAAAGCAAAATCAGATATATTGCATCTAATATAAGAGAAAGTGGGGAAAAGCCTAGAACACATGGGCACAGGGGAAAATTTCCTGAACAGAACACCAATGGCTTATGTTCTAAGATCAAGAATCGACAATTGGGACCTCATAAAATTGCAAAGATTCTGTAAGACCAAGGACACTGTCAATAGGGCAAAATGGCAACCAACAGATTGGGAAAAGATCTTTACCAATCCTACATCTGACAGAAAGCTACTATCCAATATATAAAGATTATTCAATAAATTAGACTCCAGAGAAATGCACCAGAGACCTGGGAGGTGAGAGGTTCCCAGGACTCAAAGGGAGGGATCGACAGTAGGGAGAAGGAACTTATAGAGCCCATCTCCAGCAGGAAGATAGGACATCAAATGAGAGATGAGGTTGCCATCCTACAGTCACATCTCTGACCAATAATTGTTCCTGTTTTAAAGAATTACAGGGATGGAAATGGAGAAGAGCCTGAGGAAAAGAAGGTCCAGTGACAGGCCCAAAGTGGGATTCAGCTCAAGGGGAGATCCCAAGGCCTTACACTATTACTGAGGCTATGGAGCACTCACAAATAGGGACCTATAATGACAACCCTCCAAAAGACCCAACCAGCAGCTAAAAGAGTCAGATGCAGATATTTGCACACAACCAATGGACAGAAGCAGCTGAACCCTGTTGTTGAATTAGGGAAGATGTAAAGAAGCTGAGGAGAAAGGCTATTGTGTAGGAGGACCAGCAGTCTCAAACTATCTCTGAACCACTGGACAACCAAACAGAAAGCATACACCAGATGATATGAGATCCTAACACACATACTGTAGAGGACTTTCAGGTCTGTGTTTATTCAGAGATGATGCAACTAACCCTCAAGAGACTGGAGGCCCAAAGGAGTTGAGAGGTCAGATGGGGTGTAGGGTGAGGACATTCATATGGAGACTGGAGGTTGGGAAGGAAGTATGGGGTGTGTAATAGTCAGAGGGTGGATAGGGAGGGAATAAAATATGGAATGTAAAAAATTAAAAAAAAAAAGACAGCAGGAAAAAAAGAAAGAAAAGTAAAAAGAAAAATGGAGAACAGACCTAAACAGAGACTTCTCAACTGAGGAAACGTTAATGGCCAAGAAGCATCTAAAGAAATGTTCAACATCTTTAATCATCAGAGAAACAAAAATAAAAATGACCCTGAGATTCCACCTTACACCAATCAGAATTCCTGAGATCAAAATCTCAAGTGACAGCAGATGCTGGTGAGGATATAGAGAAAGAGGAGCACTCCTCTATTGCTGGTGGGATTGCAAGCTGTTACAAACACTCTAGAAATCCAGTCTGGTGATTCCTCAGAAAATTGAATATAGTACTACCTGAAGAACCCAGCTATACCACTCCTCGGCACATACCCAGAAGATGCTCCAACATGTAATAAGGATACATGTTCCACTATATTCATACAGCCATATTTATAATAGCCAGAAGCCAGATGTCCCTCAACAGAGGAATGAATACAGAAAATGTTGTCCATTTACACAATGGTATAATACTCAGCTATTAAAAACAATGACTTCATGAAATTCACAGACAAATAGATGCATCTAGTAAATATCCTGAGTGAGGTAACTTAGTCACAAAAGAGCATACATGGTATGTACTCACTGATAAGTGGATATTAGGCAAAGAGTTCGGAGTACACACAATACAACTCACAGACTATCAGGTGCCAGTCATGGGGAAATAATGATGGGGGGCGGGGACTCGAGTTCTGCCAGAGCTCCGGGGCTCTGGGTGGGCAGATATGGGAACTGCCACACGTTCTCTACACTGCCCAGGTGGGCATCTGGCTGTGGGAAGCCATGAAACCCCAGTCTAAGGGGGTAGAGAGAGAGCAGTCTGGGGTCTCTGGGCCTCATGGAGGCCAGAGACAACCAGTTCTCAGTCTGTGACATCCCAGATGCTACAATATGTCACGGAAAAGCTGAGAAGAAAGTGAGGGTTCATCAGCCCCAGAGATGAAGGGAGAAGGGGACATGGGAAGAAAGAGCATTGGGTGGCTCTCACTCAGGGGAGAGAGAGAGAGAGAGAGAGAGAGAGAGAGAGAGAGAGAGAGAGAGAAGGTAGAAAAGTAGAGGCAGGCCATGGCCACGTGGAGAGAAGGGGGAAGGAGAGTGAAAGGTGAGAGTAGGAAAACAAGAGCTTAAGAGAAAGAGGAGGGGCTAGGCAGCCCCTTTTATAGTGGGCTGGGCTACCTTGCTGATGCCAGATAACTGTGGGGAAGAGCATACCTGGCTACCGCTAGGTTAACTTTGGGGGTGGACTCTAGCCAGAATACCAGGAGCTTGGGACATTGTCTATGTGACTGATAGTCACAGGACTATAAAGTTGAGGACTCATGGTATCATGTGTCTGGGAATGTGACTCACTGTTCCATCCCCTTTAGAGTTTTCTATTGGGTTTCTGGAGTAAGCCTTGCTCAACCAGAGCACAGACTGCCTTTCTTGGTCCCACGACAGACCCCATGAAGCTCAGGAGGAAGGAAGTCCAAAGAATAGAGTTGATATTTTTTCTACCTTTTTTTTTTTTTTTTTTTGAGACGAGGTCATATATTTGAGGATAGACCTGGGAGTGAGTGTGATTATGGTGGGTGTATTATGTGAAATTCCTAAATAATTAATGTATGTGGAAAATTATATATATATGGGTGTGTGTGTGTGTATGTGTATTTGTGTAGTGTGTGTGTGTGTGTGTGTGTGTGTAAAATGCAAAGGTAGTTTTTAAGGCCTTCTCATATTGGAAATGGAAAGATTGGCAACTATTATGGAAAAAGAATTGCTGCATATTTGACATTAGTTTGGGCTACTTTGTAGCAATATCTGTGGAAATCTCTACCGCTACAGTGAAGGTACAGTTGAAGCTTCTAAAAATGATGAAGAAGACAGAAGAAGAAAGAAGGGAAGGAAGAAGAGAAGGTATAAAGTGAATGCCTAACAATCAGATTCTTCTATAATTAAAATCTGCAAAGTGAAATCAAGAAAAATATCTGTAGGTCAAGGGATAGAACAAGATCAGACAATCTTGGCAAGGGGTCAATATTGGACACAAGTCCATCAGAGTGGGTTTCTCTCCATCTTTGTCTTTTCTCCTCTAGTGACAATAAGTGCAGCCTTGACTTTGCTTATAGTGCAAATCACTCTATTTCTGCTAGAAAGTCTAACTTCATTTTCCTTTTATTCTTTCTAAATATTTATTTATTAATCATTTTATTCATTTACTTTTCAAATGGTATCCCCCTTCCTAGTTACTCCTCCACAAACTCCCATCCCTTTCCTCCCCTCCCCCTCCACTTTACCTCTATTAGCTCTTCCACTCATTCACCCACTTCTGCCTCAACACTCTAGCATCCTCCTTCCCTGGAGTATCAAGCTTCCACAGGACCAATGGCCTCCCCTCCCACAGATGTCAGATAAGGCCATCCTATGCTACATAGGTATCTGGAGCCATGAATCCCTCCATGTGTACTCTTTGATTGGTGTTTTAATCCCTGGGAGTTCAGGGTGGTCCAGTTAGTTGATATTGTTCTTCCTATGGGGTTGTAATCCCCCTCAGATATTTCAATCCTTCTGCTAGCTCCTCCATTGGGTTACCTGGACTCAGTCTGATGGTTAACTGTGAGTAGCTGCATCTGTATTAGTCAGGTGCTGGCAGATCATCTCAGGAAACAGACATACGAGGCTCCTGTCAGCAAGGGCTTCTTGGTATCAGCAGTCTGTGTGGAGGTTTGGTGTCTGCAGATGGGATTGATTTCTGGGGGGCAGGGTGTCTCAGGATGGCCTTTCCTACAGTCTGTGTTGCATTTTTTATCCCTGTCTTTCCTTTGGACAGAAACATTTCTGGGTTAAATCTTTGAGATGCGTGTGTGGCCCCATCCCTCAGCTGGAGACCGTGCCTGTCTACTGTAGGTAGTCTGTACAGGATCTATCTCCCCTTTGTTGGGTATTTTTGTGAAAGTCATCAGCATTATGTTCTGTGAGCCTCTCCCTTACCTGGACTTGGAACTTTCTAGTGACTACTCCCAGTTCCCCATCCCCCACTGCTACACTTTTCTATTCAATTTTCTGACCCTCTGTACTTCTCTCCTCTCCTTTCCAATACCTGATCCTGTTCCTCTTTTTTCCTTCCTCCTCCTTTATCCCTCCCAGATCCCTTCTTCCCTTTACCTCCTGTGATGGTTTTGTTACAGTGTGTGTGTGGTGTGAAAGAGAGATAGGCACAGAGAGACGGAGACCCAGACACACACACACACACACACACACACACACACACACACACACACAGAGAGAGAGAGAGAGAGAGAGAGAGAGAGAGAGAGAGAGAGAGAGAGAGAGAGAGAGAGAGAGAAATGGTGGCTTATATTCTAAGCATTTTGGAAATGTTTGTGTGTGATAGTAAACAGCAATGTTTCAAAGATAAGGGGTATTTTCAAAGAAAGATAACAATAGCCACCCTAGTGAACCTTGGTCTAGGGGAGAACACTCTGGACCAGCTTACAGATATACAGGTATAGATGGCATTACCTTCTTTGACTTGTACAAATAGCTGTGATGTAATTTCTAACATAATACCAAAATTAGACAACACAGTGCTGATCTAGGATTTCAATGTTGGTCTCAATGTCAGTTACCTCATCTGTATTTCCATTCATGATCTTTAACATGGGAAGTTGATTCTCATGTATCTGGAAATCATATCTTTTCCTGAATATGTAAATTGGATTTTACAATTCTGACCTCACAAACACAATGCCTCTAGGAAGAAAAATAAGCAAAATGTAGAAGATTGAAATTGATACTATAAAAGCAACATTTTTTATAGACATAGTTTTCAAATTTCTGCTTATATTTCATGGACTCTACAAGGAAAGCCTGAAAAATAGTTTTCTAGCTAGACAATTGGCTGCCTTATTAATAAAAAAGAGTTTGCCAATAAGGAAGTCTGTCAAGTAAAATTATCCCTTAACTATTCCTTCTAGCTCCAAATTCAGGGCTCTTAATGATTTTCACTTGTATTGGTCACAACACATGGCTGTAATTCTACAGAACTGTTTAATACAAGGAAACAGTAGTCAATTTGATTTACTGGAGCAAACTGAACTGCTGAAGAAGAAGTTAAGGATAAAATACAAGTCTTTATGGAGAAAGACTGATGAGACTCAGTGTGCAAAGATCAACAACATATAGCATACAGCACATAACATTAGGAAAACAAGGATTTGGTGCTTGCTACTGGATTCCCTTCCAGGTCTGCTGCAGGTCCTTAGTACCATAGGAGCACAGTTTCTGAAAAGATTCCTCAAACATAAGAGAAAATGAACAGCCTCTTCCTTTCCTGTTTGAGTGGCCTGTGTTTTCTTTGGGAGTGCAGTATAGCATTATCATATCCTTTGAAATACAGAACAGTGAAAGACTTTAAAAAAAAAAAACTGCTCCTGTCTGAATGCCAGTTTTGTTTAGTAGAACCAGTTAGTAACCCACAACAAGATTGTTATCAGATTCTAATTTTATTTCCTTAAACATTCTTATAGCCACAGGCCTACACATTCCTCTAGGTTTTGATACTGGAATTTTTGGTCCACCTTCTCCTCTTTTTGGCCTCAGCCTCTCTGAGTTATATATAGCATACTGAGATGAGAAGCACATGATATTTACTGTTAATATGGCTCCTAATGCCTCGCTGCATTTTCCTTGTACAATTATAGTGACATGCCTTGGTCAGGCAGATGAGAAGTGATGTGCAGATCTGGGAAGGCAAGTACCTCAGGCACTTCTGGTTCCTACACAGCTCCCAAACTTGGGAAGGTTCATCATCACCATTAGCATCATCCTTTTATCCTGGCTCTGTCTCTCTCTGACTCTCCATTATGTCTTCCCTCCTTGCTATCCATGCTTTGGTCCTCTCATTTCATCTTTATTTCTTTTCCTCATGTAAGACACACATTTAAGTAATACCAATCATTTAATCCAAAGTTAAAATAACTGTCATTCTCAGGAATCACCTCCTCGCCCTGTGTCAGGAATCCAATCAGAAAGTCCTGAATCTCAGAAAACTTCTCTTTTGAAGATGACAGGTAGCTTTTCACGTTTCCAGAGTGCACACTGACCTGTGCACCTGGACCAGCCTCCTGCTGTGAGTTTGCTTTTGCAGAGACAGTTTCACAAGTCAAAGTTTGCCTCATCATCAATAGCAGTATCTTTGGCCACTTTTCCTTTTATATTTGTGTTCTACCTTTGTGCATTTCTGATGTATTCCGTTCTTTATTTTTCTCTACTAAAAAAGTTCTTAGGGTGGCCATTGTGTTTTTAAAAATAGACCTCCTTATTTGACACAACCTTTTGAACTATGTCACTTTGCCAGTTGCATCTTAATGGTTTGACACACAAAACCAGCCAAATGTATTTAAAACTAGTACAATTACAATTCAATGCCTCTCCCAGGATGCATCACATGGGCAATCAGTCACTGAACTCTCCTTGGACCAAAACAGACATTCTGGTTGAAAACAGACTCTTTAATTCTTTTCTCAAGTGAGGTTTTGGAGCTAATAAAAAAAAATTCTGCCCCAAATAAAATAGAAGTAAATTTATTCTTTTCAATCTACATATACAATAATGGTTTTCATTATAACATTTTCATATATGTAATTGAACTTTGCACATTTTAGTCCATTTGTCTCTCAATTCCATTTTCCTTCTTCCCCTTTCTTATCAGTTTGACTTTTAATCCTGATAGCTGTGTCCCTCTCTCTGTCTCTCTGTCTCTCTGTCTCTCATATATATATATATATATATATATATATATATCCAGATTTTTGAATTCAATTTTTTCTTAAAATCCCACATATGAAACTTGATAAAATATCCCATGATTGAGACAGTAAAATGTTTATTTTCTGATATCCACTCAATAGAGTTGCAGAAGCATTTTTGACTAAATTAAAATAATTGATCATCCTTATGATCATGAAAGGATCATTGAATCTGGGTCATGACTGATGTTACAGGTTTTTTTTTTCTCCTATACTCTGCTACATTATATTTTTCAAGACAGAAATATCAGCTTACTTTTTCATTACATTATTTTTTTTCTTGCTTATATCTAGGTATATTGCTTCAGTTGTGTTACTGTTTCAAGATCTATGCTTTCTGCCCTCTTTCCTCTAAATTTCCTCCCAAATTTAGATGGGTTTGTATCCTTTGAAAAATTCCACGAAGGAAAATTATGTGAGTTATTTACTATTGTGATAAATTTATCTTAGGGCCTAGAGACATGACTCAGGTATTGTTAAGAACAGACACTGTTCTTCCAGAAGTCCCAAGTTTGAATCCCATGACCTACATTGGGTGTGTCACAACCACTCATAACTACAGTTCCTTGTGGGACAGTGAAAGGCAGCCTGTTTTGTGGTTGATCTAGATTTAAACCCCAGAGACCCAGCAGATTTTCCTGCAAGGGACAGAAGTTGTTTGCCATACCCCCATATGCCAGGATCCTGACACAAGGTCTCAGCTTCATAATTCTGTGGCTATCAGTCACACAGGACAAAGGCCCAAACCCTTGGTATTCTGTCTGAACTCCACCGCCACAGTTATCTGGCAACATCCAGGTAGGCCTGGCCCACTCTAAAAGGGGCTGATTGTCCTCTCCTTCCTCTCTTACTCTCTTACTCTTTCCTCTTTCCTGTCTCTTGCCTCTTGTTCTTTTGCTCCCTCTTTCTTCCCATTCGCTTCCCTCCCCCTCTCTACGTGGTCATGGCTGGCCTCTACTTATCTACTCTCTCGCTCTCTCTGCCTTTCTCTGCCTCTACTACCCTCTCAGCTCCTCTTCCCAGATACTCCTCCTTGCAAAAGGTACTTAACCTCAGGCCTGCCCTGAGAAATTGGGGTACGGTTTCACTCATCCCAACTCTCCACAATGACAAGAAATGCCTTAAAACTATGGACTGTCTCTTCTCATCAGGACCCGCGATGCTGGAGCAATGGAGCAGGTCTTCCTCTAAAGAGCTGCATGTCTAATCTTTTGCAGAGGCCTCCCTGAACTTCCAGACATGGCCTCCACCAAGCCAAAGTGCCACCCGAGCAAGCCAAAGACTCTCCTCCCTGAGGGAACCAGCCAGAGCTCTCCTGCTGCCCTTTTTCCTTTGGCCTCAGGGCTAGAGTCAGCCCCGTGGGGTCCCACTCTGTTCTCAGCACTTCTACAGCATCCAGCAGCATTCGTGGTGCTCAAGACTGAGAACTTGTCATCCCCAGCCTCCTTTCGGGCCAGGACCCCCAATCCTGACTCTGGTAGGTCTGCGGGGACCCCAGACTGCACTTACCCACCTCCAGAGTGGGGTCCTACAGCTTCTCATAGCCCAATGGCCACTTGGCGGTGGTATGGGGTGCTTGCAGTCAAACTTCCTGCATCATGAGCAGCCCTGTGGCAAGCTGGACATGGGGCACCACTTTAATCCACAGTTCCAGGGGATCAAATACCCTCCTTTGGCTTCTATGAGAACTGCCTGTGTATATACTCATATATAGATGCATACGTAAACAGGGTTAAAATGAAAGTCCTTTTTTTAATGATGGGGTTTTATTATATAACCACGTTGGCCTGGAAATTGATACATACACAAAGCTAGGCTCAAATTCAGTGATCTTTTTGGTTCTGTGTACCAAGTAATAAGATTAAAAGTATGTAGAACCAGGCCCAACTAAAAGGTAAATTTTAGAACATATTTATTCTACCGTAGGAATAGAGTAATAGACTGGTTTAATGTGGAATTCAAGAAAGAAAACAGATTATCATATTTATAGATGGAAATGCTTTTCTAGTTCTTTTGCATTGCTGGGAAACTTGAAACTATACTGATGATTTGTGCTTCTGAATAAAACTCTTGTTTCAGGAAGTGAAGAGCTCACTCAGTCATTAAGATGGTTTGATATGCTTCTATGGGAACCCTAGTTCAGATCCTAATACACATGAGCTCCATATTCAGGGGGAGACCCTTTTCTCAAAAGAATAAAGCATAGTGATAGAGGAGAAAACTAAAAGCCCACATATGATCAGCATATGTACCTGCACACACATGAGCATATACACCAGACATTGAGTACACATTGCCCCACACAAACACGTGCACACATACATACATACATACACACACACACACACACACACACACACACACACACACACACTGCTTTATCTTCCCAGAACCTTAGAGTATTTTTGAAGTAGGTGCCTTTGGATTTTGGATTTCCCACTGAGACTACTTGGTTATAGATTTTTTCCTGTTTTTATTATTTATTAATTTTTTGTTACATTTCAAACATTATTTCCTTCCCTTGTCTCACCTTCATGAGCCCCCAAATCCCCACCACATCCCCTTCCCCTTTGCCACTAAGAGGGTTCTCCCCCACCCACCCACCCATCCACCCACTCCCACTTCACCCTTCTAGCATCCCCCTTCCCTGGAGTATCAAGCCTCCACAAGATCAAATGCCTCCCCTCCCACTGATGCCAGATGAGCCTGTACTCTGCTACATATGTAGCAGTCCATGGGGTCCATGATATACTCTTTGGTTGGTGGTTTAGTCCCTGGTTATACTTTTTATATTCAGTACTTAAGACCTCCAAGTTTTGTGGGAATCTGTATCAATATTAAATTTTTTGCTTGGTGGTGATGTTTCTACATGTGATTTTTTTTATTGAAAATACTTTTTTCTCACAAAATATATTCTGAAAATAGTTTCCCCTCCCTCTACTCCTCCCAGTTCCTCTTCACATCCCCTTGAATTCCAATCTACTTCTTTTTAATCTCTAATTATCAAACAAATTCTAAGGGATAACAATACAATAGCAAGTAATATAATAAGATAAAACAAAATCTAACATTTCAGAAATGGACAAAACCAGAAACCTACTTTCACTCTCAGGAATTCTATAAAAACACTAAATTTGAAGCACACACACACACACACACACACACACACACAATATTTATACAATATTGCACATAGTATATATGTATGTGTGCATATATAAACACATTATATATAGATATATACATATATACATATGCATACACATACACACATATACATATAAACACACACACAAAGGACCTGGTGTGAACTTCTTCACTTCCTGAAGCAAGGCCCTGGACACGTTATCTCCATCTCTACGAATTCATATGAGCTTTGCTCATGTTGCTTTAGAGAGCCTTGTTGGCTTAGTGTACTCCATCTCTTACACTCTTACACACTCTCTTCCACCTCTTCTATAGGGTTTCCCAAGCCCAGAGGAGAGTGCTTTGATGGAGAAACATATTTAAAGTTCAAATATCACTCATTGTCTTTATAAGGTCTGGCTGTGGTTCTCTGTCTTTGTTCCCGACTGCTGCATGAAAAAGTTCCTCTGATGCTGGCTGAGCAAGGCCCTGATGTATGAATATAGCAAAATGTCATTAGGAGTACTTTTATTGCTAATTGCTACTTTTTTCTAAGTACTGTATTATTTTACCCTAAGCCTCTTACATATCTATTCTCATTTTGTCATGAAAGCAGCATCGAGTATGGATTTCATATCCTGGGATTGATTTTAAGTAGAATTAGTTATTGGTTATTTACTCCCACAAGTTTTGGGCCACCATTCTAGCATATCTGGTATGCAGGACACCAATGTATATCAAAAGGATTGTTGTTGTGTCGGTATTTACATTTCTATTTTTGATTATGTGCAAAGTATCTTCCTGTACTAAAGACACCAGTAGGTATCAGTGATGATTCTATATAGGCACCAGCTCAGCCTCACTACATTCAGTGAGCAGTATACATGCTGTTTTCTGCAGTGGAGACTTGCCTTCAGTTTATGGCATTGGCAACAGCCTGGGTTGTTTTGTGGTTCATATAGGATCCATTTGGCCAACAATTAAATTAGATGTAAAATTTTCCCCCAAGACTGGAAGATTTATTTGGTGACAAGAAATGGCCAGTTGGGGGGCTCTATCTTCTCCATTACTTAACTATTTTATTTATATTGCCCCCTCATACATGTATATAATTTAGAAAGCATATAATTTATTAGTTTGCCACACTACCCTTTGAAAGGAATTAAATTCAAGAAAAGCAAACAACTTATAGTCAAAAGTATAACATGAGACAAATAGGGCAATATTAGGAACTTGAAGGCCTGAGGCCTGACATGCCCTGAAGGCCTAGCTGAAGATTTTACAATAACAAGTCCAGGCATGTCCAGGAGAGCCCCTTGTTTGGACATTCCTGAGGATGGCTGGCCCCAAGGATAGACATAAACACAGGAACTGTTTTGGGTTATTTTTTTGATTGACTCATTGGCCATCTGGCGGCCTGGGTCTTGCTGACCCTCCCTGGAATTGTTGATGCTATAACCTGCATGTATTNTTCTACTGACTTGTAATCAAGCCAATTGTGTGAAGCTGTGCCAAGTTCCCCAAAAATCTCCCAACCCTCTCCCTATAACTCCCTATAAAAACCCCTAGCTTTTGAGTCTCAGAGTCGATGCCTCTACCTCTTGCATGGGGTATGCATCGGCCCGGGGCCCCACCATTAAACTGCCTCATGCTTTTACAACAAGAAGGCCTCTCATGTTTTTTGGGATACCTTGACATCCCTGGCCTGGGTCCAACACCTTCATATGGCCCTTAATGTTTAGCAGTATTTCTCTGTGTTCCTTCCCTAGTCCCACTCTCCCCTCTCCTTTACCACTTTAACCTCCTGTCTTAGTTAGGGTTTAACTGCTGTGAAAAGACACCAAGACCAAGGCAAGTCATTAAAAAAAAAAAAAAACAAAAACATTTAATTGGGGCTGGCTTACAGGTTCAGAGGTTCAGCCCATTACCATCAAGGTGGGAGCATGGCAGCATCCAGGCAGGCATGGTGCAGGAGGAGCTGAGAGTTCTATGTCTTCATCCAATGGCTGCTAGTGGAAGACTGACAACTAGAGTGAGGATCTTATGCCCACAACCACAGTGACACACCTACTCCAACCAGGTCACACCTATTCCAACAAGGCCACACCTCCAAATGGTGCCACTCCCTGGTCCAAGAATATACAAACCATCACATTCCACTCCCTGGCCCCCATAGACTTGTTCAAACACATGAGTCTATGTAGAGCCATACTTAAACATAGCATAATGCAAAATACATTTAGTCCATCTTTCAAAGTCCTCATAATCTATAGCAGTCTCAACAATGTTAAAAGTCCAAAGTTCAAGGTATCTTGAACTGAGATTCATCCAATCACTTAACTGTAAATCCTCAAGAAAGATAGGAAACTAGCTGGACAAATTCCAAACTCTGCATCTCCATGACTGATGTCAAAGTGGTCTTCAGATCTCCATTCCTTTTTCATCTTTGTTGACTGCAACAGACTTCGTTCTCCTGGGCTGGTTCCACTCCCTGTTAGCAGCTTTCCTCAGCATGTATCACATGCATCTTTGATATCTTTGAGTCTCCAAGGAAATTTCAATGTTACAGCTACTTCTTTCAGTGTCTGGGACTCCACATGATCTTTTTGGATCCTCCTAAGGGCTGGCATCACTTCTTCAGTTCTGCCCCCTGTAGCACTCTAAGCTCAGGTTGATCCATTCCACTATGGCTGCTGTTCTTGGTGATGATCCCATGGTACTGACATCTCCAATAAGGTTCACTCCAACTAGGTGTTTCACTCCAACTAGGCCTCACCAATAGCCTTTAATAGGCTCTCTTCATGGTGCCAAGTCTCTAATCTTTTGTATGACCCCTTCAGTCCTGGGCCATCAACTGTAACTGAGACTGCACCTTCTCCAATGGCCTTCCATGACCACTCACAGTGCCAAGCCTCAACTGTTCTTCATGTCATCTTCATGCCTTCAAAACCAGTATCACCTAGGTGACTCTTACACATTACCAAGTCCATCTGCAGCACAAGGTACAACCTTTGCTATCTCTAGAACACAGCTTTTTTGTGCTCCCAGAAAACAATTCCCAGAAGATTTCACCTCAGTGATGCTGGTCTCTTCTTAATCACTGCTAATCTCTTAGCTCCAGCTAATCAGCATCAATTGTGCCAGTAGTTCCTTCCATTCTTAACTCTAAAGCCAGAGTCACATGGCTGAAGCTGCTGAGTTCTGCTGCTTGCAGGAACTAGAACATGACCCCCTTGTACTATTACATTATCACTGGCTTTCTTTTTTTCAAACTCCTTCACTGCCTAAGCTTGGCAGTCCTGGATCTTGCTCTCTTGATTGACCTTGAACACAGAGATCAGCATGCCTGTCTCCTCGGATTAAAGGTGTGTACCACCATGCCTGGATCTAAATTTAGCTGGATAGGTTCTTGCTCCAAGATCCCACACCCTTAATCTGTTATATCCTAGAATACAGGATTTTGCTTCATTTTACTTCCTGGTACCCCTTTAATACTTGAACCATGTATTTTATAGTTTTCCTTTCTAAGCTTGCTCTGCTTGTTCAAACTTCTCTTCTTAAGACTTAACCAGAGAACAAAGTCTCTGTTTGACTTTTTTGAAACTTCCTTTGTCAATGCAATAAATCTGAGTCTCTTCACCTTAGCCTCAGGCAAACATTTCAGACAAGGGCAAAAAGTAGCCACATTTTTCACCAAAATACCACAAAAACAGTCTTTATGATGCCACACTCTGAAATTCTCCTCCTTTGAAATATCTTGAGCCAAGTCAACAGAGTTCAAATCACTCCCAGCAACAAAGTCTTCCATATTCTTACTAGGATGACCCATTAAGTCACATTTAAAATATCCCACTGCTTTCCAAATCCAAAGTCCACAAATCCACATTCTTTCAAATAGAAGCATGGTCAGGATTATCACAGCAATACTCCAGACCCAAGTACCAACTTCTGTCTTAGGGTTTTATTGCTTGACCACAGCAAGTCTTATAAAAAAATCAACATTTAATTGGGCCTGGCTTCAGAGGTTCAGTCCATTACTATCAAGGTGGGAGTATGGCAGCATCCAGGCAGGCATTATATAGGAGGAGCTGAGAGTTCTATGTCTTCATCCAAAGGCTGCTTGCTAGTGGAAGACTGACTTCCAGGCAATTAGAGTGAGGATCTTATGCCCACACCCACAGTGATACACCTACTCCAACCATGTCACACCTATTCCAACAAGGCCATACCATGGTGCCAATCCCTGGTCCAAGAATATACAAACCATCACACCTCCCATTCCAGTCTCATTATTCATTAGAGTAGACTAGATTTGCATTTTCATGACAGTTAAAGGTGTCAAATCTTTTTAAAAGTATTTCTCAGCTGTTTGTTTCCTCTGTAGAGAATTCTGTTTAGATCTATAACCCAGTTTTAAATTGGGTTATTTGTTTCTTGTTATCTAGTTTTTTGAGTGATTTATACATTTTGGATATTAGTTCTCTATCAGATGTGTAGTTGCTGAAATTCTTTTCTCATTTAGTATATTGTCATTTTGTCCAAATAGTGGTATGTTTTGCAAACAGCCTTTCAGTTTCATGAGATTTCATTTATTAATTATTTATCTTAGTACCTGTGTTGGGAACATAATAAAAATAAAGGGGAATGGGGGAGGCCCAGGGAAAGTGGGTGAAGGGAAAAGATACCCAAGCCCTACCAGAGTTTCCCTATTCTCTGGTCAGTCAGGTGTGGGAGAGCTGCTACCTACCCTATCCACTCATCCCTGGGTGGGCCTTCTTGTATCCCATTCTTCAGGGGATGGACAAGGGGCAGCCCTGCCTGGGGACACCCCCCCCCCAGCTACTTTACTAAAGCCACCAGGATTGCAGGAGAGAGGGAATAGGGGAAGAAGTTCCCAACACTGACCAGAGTGTGCAGCGGGCCTTGATGGAGCAGAGCAGAGACTATGGTTTAAGAGCTTTATTATAGAAATGCAGGGGAAAAAGAGAAGGTAGATGAGAGAGAGAGAGAGAGAGAGAGAGAGAGAGAGAAAGAGAAAGGAGAGAGGAGAGAAGACAAAGAGAGGGGAGAGGGGGAAAGAGAGAGAGGTAAGAGGGAAACAAGAGAGTGGGAAGTAAGAGAGCTAGAGGTAAGAGAGCAAGGTGGGGGCAGAACAGCCCTTTTTATGGTCTTCACTATTGCTAGGTAACTCGTGAGGGGTTTAGCCTGAAGGTCAGAAGCTTGGGCCATTGCTTACATGACTAATGATGATGCTTCTCTTGTGGGGGCTGTGGGAGGTGGTACCTTAGGC
Organism: Mus pahari; assembly: GCF_900095145.1. Taxonomy (NCBI): domain Eukaryota; kingdom Metazoa; phylum Chordata; class Mammalia; order Rodentia; family Muridae; genus Mus; species Mus pahari. The sequence goes on along the minus strand of NW_018392266.1, from coordinate 2,040 downwards.
AGGGGCCGGAGTTCTAGGAGCATGAGGGAATGCCTACTGTGTCATGTAGGTGAATTATGACCATCGGGGTTCAGACCTCAGCTCGACTGGATATTCCTGCAATTCCCCACATACCTGTGCTAACAGTGTTCTGTTCAGAAAGTCTTTTTCTGTGCCAGTGAGTTCAAAGCTGTTCCCCACCTTCTCATCTATCAGGTTCACTGTAACTGGGTTTATTTTGTGGCCTTTAATTCACTTGGAGTTGAGCTTTGTGCAGGATGATAAGTATGGATCTGTTTGGATTCTTTTACATGTAGTCATCAGATGTACTCACGAACATCTATTATAGATGCTGACTTTTTACCTGTTTCAATTTCCTGCTTCTTTATTAAAAAAAAAAAATAGTTGACCACTGTGTGTGGATTTACTTCTGGATTTTCAGGCTATTCCATTTATGAATATATCTGGTATTGTCCCAGTGCAGTGCAGTTTTTATTATTATAGTTCTATAAACTGAAATCAGGGAAGGATGATACTTCCAGGAATTCTCTTATCAATCAGGAGATTTTTTTTTTTCCTATCATGGATTTGTATTTGTTCATTGGGTGTTTGGTTTTGTTTTCTGTTGCCATATGAAGCTGAGAATTGTGCTTTAAAGGTAGGTGAATAATTGTCTTCATGAAAATGAGGATTACATTGACTCTGTAGATTGCTTTTAGTAGAATGGCATATTTAATAAATTAATCCTACCAATACATGAGAAGGTATAGTGGTTTGTATGAAAATGACTCCCATGTGCTCACATGTCTGAATTCAGTGTCTTAACGGTTTTATCATATAAACCTTTCACTGTTTTAGTTAGAGATACTCCAATATATTATTTAAGATGGTTGTGATAGGTACTGTTTCTCAGATTTCTGTCTCAGTTAATTTTTCATTTGTATACAGGATGGGTACTGACTTTTATGAGTTATTTTTATGTTCTGTCACTTTTCTGAAGGTGATAATCAACTGTAGGAATTTTTCAGGGGAATTTTTAGGGTTATGTATGTGTATAATCATATCATCTGCAAATAATGACACTTTGATTTTTCCTTTCCAATTTGTATTCCCTCAATCTTATTTCAGTTGTCTTATTGTTCTAGCAAAGACTTGAAGCACTATATTGAATAGGTTTGAAGACAATAGACATCAATATCGTTTTTTTTGTTTTTTTTTTGTTTTTTTATTTATTATTATTTTCTTTATTTACATTTCAAATGCTATCCCAAAAGTTCCCTATACCGCCCCCACCAATGCTCCCCTACACACCCTCTCCCACTACTTGGCCCTGGCCTTCCCCTGTGCTGGGTCATATAAAGTTTATAAGTCCAAGGGGCCTCTCTTCCCAATCATGGCCGATTAGGCCATCTTCTGCTACATATGCAGCTGGAGACACGAGCTCAGGGGGTACTGGTTAGTTCATTTTGATGTTGGCCCTATAGAGTTGCAGCAACCTACAACTGCTTGGGTACTTTCTCTAGCTCCTCCATTGGGGGCCCTGTGTTCCATCCAATAGCTGACTGTGAGCATCTATTTCAGTGTTTGCCAGGCACTCGCATAACCTCACAAGAGGCCGCTATATCAGGGTCCCTTCACTTGAATCTTGCTGGCATGTGTATTAATATCTGGGTTTGGTGGCTGATGATGGGATGGATTCCCGGATGGGGTAGTCTATGAATAGTTCATCCATTCATCTTACCTCTAAATTCTGTCTCAGTACCTTTATCCTTTCAAGGGTATTTTGTTCCTTATTCTAAGGAGGAATGAAGTGTCCACATGATGGTTATCCTTCTTGGTTTTCTTGTGTTTTGCAAGATGTATCTTGGGTATTCTAAGTTTCTGGGCTATTATCTGCTTATCAGTGAGTGCATGTCTAGTGACTTCTTTTGTGATTGGGTTACCTCACAAAGCATGATNTCCTCCATATACATCCATTTGCCCAAGAATTTCATAAATTCATTGTTTTTAATAACTGAGTAGTACTCCATTGTTTAAATGTACCACATTTTCTGTATCCAT